>NC_070637.1:18415444-18552453 GCF_947347685.1 Pleuronectes platessa
ACTACATGATGGAACAGATGCTCAAACTTTGTATGTTTCTCAGGAGAGCAAAACTCACTTTCGTGGAAGCTACAGCGATTCTGATTGTGTACAAGCTTTTGTGTTGACTTCTCGGGGCTCTTCACCTATGCACCAAACACACAGTCACGGATGAACAACATGTTCAAACGCACTAAGTGTGCACTGTGAGTCACTTCTCAAGCCTCGGACTGAATACATCAATTGTTTACATCCAGGGGCACTGGAAAAAAAAAAATGAAAAACCCACATTAGTGATGCACCAAGTTGCCCTTTGCCTCCACGTCAGATTTCAAGTGAAAATTTGACTTGGCGTGTTTGCATAGGATTTCTTCATCTCCCCTTTAAACCCCTATGGGTGAGCTGAAGGTGAGGGGAACTAAGATTATTATCCCCCCCGTTTCTCTGAGGAGCTTTTCTTTATGCACACCCTCACAGATGTCGACATTTGGTTAGGCGGTGTACATAGAAGCCCCAGATTATCTGCGGCTTGGGGAAGTCTGTTTAGCTAAAGTTAGGAGCGGTTACTTTCCTGCACCCTTCCTAATTACCCTGGAGTTCTGTGACATGTGCTTAGTCATACATCTGCATTAACGAGCGTGTGTGAGGGAACCAATATTGGTGATTGAATATGGCCGTCCATTCAGAGCCACAGTCGTAATGATATTCACGTCAATAGGCTCCACTTGTGCAGACGCAGCCCTAGTCACAGGGAAGGGTAGCAGATGGTGCACTATATGTCATAATGCTATGAAATCCAACAGGAATTGACAATTGAAATCCCACCCTGGAGTTTGCCTCTTTTAGCTCTGGCATAATCTTCTCAGGATTTCAATTGCAAAGTCAAAGAGAATAGTCTCTAGCACACAGGGACTAGTTATCTGGGGCAAATGCGGTCTAAGGTTGACAATGCAAAGGCTATGTTTGTGTGCATCACACTTGCTATACTGAATGTTTCCCAGCGTGCAGGGAACATCCTCCCCTGAATTCCACTCCTCTTCCCACGTCCCAGCGCTGCCGTGGAAAGTAGGCCAAGTGAGCACCAGGGCGTTGCTTTTTTAAGATGATCAGTTTGTCAGTGTGTTTTTGTGTGTGCTCGGGACGGCTATTCATGTGGCTTGACTCTGTAGAACAAAGAGCAGCATTATACAATTTGCAGCACTTCCAGTGGCAAGGAGAAGAGGGAGAGGTTGGAGAAAAATAGGGACAGGACGAGCGTGGATGAAACAAAGACAAAATCTGGCTTGTACTCTAATTCATTTACTTCCTCTTTTCCACCTCTTTGTTGCAGCAAAAAGGTCCCCTGCCAGTAACACTCCTCTGCAGGATCACACTGTACCGGAGCTGGCGTGGATTATTTTTAGCGAATTGCTGTGCAGCTTTCACCTTGACTCTCTCCGTCTTGACATCATAATTAACATTTCTGTTAATAGTAGCACGGTTCAACATTAATAAGGATCTCTGGCTAAAATCAAAATGCAGAGTTGGAAGTGGGTTGCTCTCGCACTGCTCACATTCAGCACCAGACACCTTGCCAGGAAATCTGCATCTCCTTGACGATGGCATAATCCCTGTGGAAGGAAATTAGAGGCACTGATGCAACATGTTGGAAATATACATTTTAATGTGACTTGAGAGTTCCCCTGCAGGTGGGGCAGTGGGGCTTCATGCAGTTGAACTGGCATCACTGGGGTCAACGGGGCAAATTGAAGTTCTCCTGAGTGCTGAGGCAAAAAAAAGGCTGCAGCCCTCGTGCACACGCACATGCACGCCCTCCGCCGGACCCAAGGTTAAAACTGATGACTCCGGGTTTTTTTTCTTCTTTTTTGGAGGCCACGTCTTCGCAGGATGCAACATGTGCCCGCATCATGCCCACTGATGAGATGTGTGAATGACCTTTCGGAGGCAGATATTTTCTTTCCTTCTCTGTGGAGTCTGGGCGTCCACATTATGAGTTAATATGCTGCGATTCAGGGCTGAATAATCAAATTCACCTCGCTTCCATCAGCGCCACTGAGAAATGTGCAGGCGGCGCGATAACTTCCTCTTAAATACAGAATTTCTGATGGGCCCACAAAACAGTGATGGACACAATCGAGACGGGGGGCTGCTGCTGCATGGGAGCGAAAGGTACCCTGGGTATTTGGTCATGTGTATTTTGGTCTAAATTTCCAGGGGATATTTTAGATGTTAATAGCCCTGAAGTGGTCTCGGTTTCTTATTTAATTTCTCTCGCCTTCTTTAAATGTAATTCGCCCACAGACTGCGCCGCGAGGCTCTAAACCGGCGCAGAAACTCTCTCATCATTTCCACAGCAGAATGGAAATGCAAATTGTGCGCACGGGCAATGCCCTTGACAGAACTCACCACTGCACACAATTAACATGAGCACTCAGAAGTTAGTGACGAAATGTGAGGTCACAGCAGCTGCGTGTCGTATATTATGGCTGGGCGGAATTGTTATTCTGTTTATCATGCAGCCCACAATAAACGCTCCGAAAAGAGTGGACTCCAAACAAGAATAATAATAACAATATTATTAATACTAATTATAATTATAATAAATGTATTTATTTTGTGCAGGTGAATGTAAAAGACCAACGTGAACTCCTGCCCTTAATAATTCAAATCGATAAATATGTATTTTTTATTAAAATCTAATTTAATTTTATATTCCTGTGTGCGCTTTTTTTGTTTTTAGAACACCCCTTGCAAATATGTATTTTAATTATTTGAGATAATTAATTCTGCAAATACAAACAATGGAAAATTTTTTTTTTTTTACTGGGGCTTCATGGGGGTAAAGGGTGCATTCAGTGGGTGTTGGACAAACCCTATGCTGTGATTTAGCCATGTTTAGCCACAGCTGCCTCACATCGCCACAATGATCTCAAGTGTAACCAACGAGGGGCGCTGTCCGTCTATCAGCTCCACAACCAGGAGCTGACACGAGCAGCCCACATGATTGATCTCATCACTCGTGGCCGTTTGTGTTTTACTCCTATAATTAAAAAAATGAAGTGTTAAGTGTGTTTTAATGTGATATTTGAATGTGTCATATCGAATTCCGGACGTGCATTTATTAGGCCCAGTAATGTATAAAGCAGCGCGTGGAAACAAAAGTTTGCAAGGTGGGCTTTTATTGGGAAAGGGAGACAATTTTTCACATTAATTTAATTTCAGAAAATTCAACACATTTTTTAATATTTTCTATTTTACCCAACTTATAAGAAAAACCATAGAAAATATTAAAACACAACCATATGTTTGCTTTTAAAATGCAGCTACAAGTGACAATAATTTTGAAACAAAGGCTGTTTTTTTCCTATCACATCGTATTTTTCTTAACGTTATCACACATGTCACATAAACAAAAAACACACATGAATAAATTACATTTTAAGTTCAGCCACCTTCTCCCAAGTTTCAAAGGTGCACAAACAATAGAATTTACAACGTTGCGTGAGTCGCAGTAAACAATAAGTGGGCTGTCTGCCTATTTGTTCCATATGGAATTTGAAATGATGCGTAACTGTAGGCGTATTTGATTAATATTTCATCGAGAAAAAGATCACTTTAAAACAAGCCTCTGTGATAAAGCCGTGAGCGAATAAACTTGCGAGGTGGCTGCTAATAAGGTTTCTGCTCCTTTTTCTTTATTCTTTTCTTCTTTTTTTGCCAATCAATCCATTAGGAAACAATGCAGGTGAGCATATAATGAAAGTGTTTGTCCCAGCAAAGTGCATCGATGGACAGCTGGGCAGCGGCCGGCTGATTGACTTTGCCTTGACATCTGGGAGGCCCGCTGGCCCCTGGCACGCGTGTAGGCTGATGTCGCCATTTACATGCAAATTTAAGGAGATCATGAGGGCCTCGCCCCGTAAATTCACACAAAAAAGAAGACGTCACCCTCAATACGGAGGAGGCTCGTTCCGTCGAGACGGGAGGTCTTTAAGTCACCGTGTACTACATTTTTATTGGGAGCCACGCGTCCCGAGGAGTTTGGGTTTTTATATCGCTGGACAGGTCCAAATCTTTGGGGGTTCAGTCATTGTGGCCACTGAATAGAGGCATGAGATAACAGGCCCCTGTGTCATCAACCGGTCATTTAAACGAGCGCTGAGCCCAGTGCGCACTGCGCGTAAAGACGCACAGATCAGGCGAAAGCAGTCTGCACTTGTTTCCCTGCCTGTCACCCATCACTTACCTCCTGAGAAACACGGTTTTCATGAGAGAAAAAAAAACTGATAAATGGGAAAATGTGACTATGAGATCCCCTAATGCCGCGCGCGTGAGAAAGTCCCCCACGCACGCGGCCACTAAAACCAACGGGGATCAGCGTCTCCTTTTATTTTGATGCTAACATTTCACCTAATGATGGAGAGCGCATTTTCCACGGTGTAAGCCCACCACGCAGATGATCCCACAGAATGAGCTGAGACGGATTCAGGCTCCGCGCCTCAGTGTGCGCAGCAGCTGACTCCCTCTCTCCACGTCCAGATGGCCCCTGCACACAGATTTGCATTCATTTTCTCTCTAATATCTTCTGAAATAGCGGGGCAGCTGCATTTGTTGTCAAATACGGTTTAAAACTCCCTTTCAGGACAGCATCGTTACCTACGTGACGGGTGTGGGGATCCATTTTCCCTCTCCAGTCAACAGTATCAGATCTAAGAGGATTTGTCTCAAAGTCTCCTAATTTGATAATCAGATTTAAATCGCCTTGGTGCGTGTAATCAGGGGTTAAGTTCTAATAAGCGACTTGAAACAGTGCAAAAAATAAAAAAAGCAGGGTGCAGTTCTGTGCAAAAAAGATATTTACAATCTCTGCAGAACAGACAAAAACATTAAAAACATGAATGTCCACTGCTTTTATATAAAAAGGATAAAGATAATTATTTAACAGAGGCCTATTTTGAGCTTTGCCTCTTATTTGTTTATTTCCCTTAAAATTAAAACTTTTATTTTTCTTAAAATATAAAAAAAAAGTTTAAAAATAATCCTCAGCCTCATTTTGTGACTGGGCAATTTGGCAATAGATTGTGTAGAGGTGAAAGCAACAGCTTATAATTCACTTATCTTTGGCAGCAGCTATTAACCCTCAGCACCAGCTAGATAGATTGCTCAGGATATAGCACACATCTCTCTTCCTCGCACCCTCCTCCCCTCTCTCCCTCCATCCTCTCCTCCTTTTCACCACTAATGAACCGGATTGCCTGCTTGTCCCTCTCGGACAGAGTCGGACATGTAAGGCATCAGTTGGCTCTTTAAAAATGATTAAGATGTTTCTGATTATTGCAGATTATTTTTTTAATATATACACACATAGGACGTGCATGAAATAAAGAAGACACACAAGCGTTTCCCTGCAAGTTTGTTTAATGTCATGATAGACATGTAATGACTGTGTTGTTTAAAGAGGTCAGAAGATGTGACTTCATGTTCAGTGAGTGACTGATCACTCCTCGCGTCAATAATATGGACGCCGCGAAATTAAACCCCCTGATTCCTCCAACTCTTTATGTTTCATGCAGCACATAAATAAAACGAGCAGCTCCGCGGTTTCACAGCCACGAAACAAGTGGAAGTCATTGATAAATGCCCCGTGCAAAGTTGACGAGAATTAATAGATGAATAATCACGTCTGAAGGCAGAAATCCGCCTGATGTAAATCACATTTAATCACAGACAAATATAAAAAATGAAATGTAGAGGCTTCAGCGTGCATGGAGTTAAAAGTGCACAATATAAAAAAAAGATATATATATAAAAAAAATGAAGACGCTATTGAAATGTGATTTATGGCGTGTGTGCCAAGTGATGCTTTCGATACATGAGTGAACAAACAAGTAATAACAGATGTAATCGAATAAATATATCAACACGGCTAATCACGGAAATTGCAAATCATCAGGCCAGCTTAAAAAAAATCCAATCAGCAATAATCTTTGAATTTTAAATTATTATTACTATCATGTATATTATTCTTTTTTTTTCTTCTCCTTCCTCGTTATGTGCGATGGTTACAGCCGATTTTTCCATATTGTTAAAAAAAATCAAAACTCACCACATATAGGGCCTAAGCAAGAGGGAAAGTGGAGCGAGTGAGTGCAGCCGAGCTGCGGCTGTTTGGGGCTGAGCGCGCGCCGCGGAGCAGCGCTTGCCCGACAGGAAGCGTCAGCGCGCCAAATATGGGCAAAGCCACGCCCCCGGCCGCGTCACTCTCTGACAGCGCCTCTCCCGTGGGTCTAGAGTTTTGGCTCCCGGGAAAGATTTCAGTCCTCGGGGAAAGAGGGCTTAGTTTTGCATGTTCCCATCCATCCTGCACGACGCGAAAGGGCCCCTTATCCACCTCTCCTGTGTACGAGGAACACCTCCACTGGTGATCAGCCTTCGCCCGTGTTTGTCTTGCGGAGAAGCAGCAGCAGCGGCAGCAAGCAGCACCTTTTCTGCAGGAGTGGGGTTTTTTTTTTTAAACTCAACAAGAAGTCCTGAAGGTTTTGGATGCGGATGCTTCAGGGATGTGGGCACTTTGAGAGCAGCAGCATCATCACCCGCGCGCACCAACAACTGCCATCGATTTTTCTGTGAATAGCACGAAAAAAAGCCAGAAGAGAAAAGACCTTTTAAAAAAAACAAAGCAAAGAGGAACACTAGCAAAAAAAAAAAAAAAAAAAGAGAAAGAGAAAGAACCTTGTCTATTGAACAATTCACTTTTGCAGTCTGTGGATATCGCTCTAACTAAGTGCAGCACTTTGAGAATTGTTCACATCGGACGGACTGAAGAGGGAGGCAAGACCTGTGGACCGGGTTTGTCCCTCGCAAGTGTGAATCGGCTCGGCTGCTTATCCCGTGACAACAGCGACGCGCACCACAGAGAAAAAGAAGAAGCGACCCTGAAGGATAAACACGCTTGGACGTTTATTTTCCGCTAATTTTTCGCAGGAGGCTCGCCTTTTGCACGCAGATTGTCCTAAATGTTTGGGATTCAGGAAACTATACCGCGCGGTGGGACGACGATGAAGGAGGAACCGCTGGGTGGACTGAACTCAGTCCGCTCCTGGATGCACACAGCTGGGGTGGTGGACGCGAACACAGCCGCCCAAAGGTACGCATGCCAAAAGCATCTGATTTTTCTCACGCATTCCCTCCTCATCATATCGACCCCTCAATCCCCTGAATACTCTGTATCAATTACGGTCTCCCAATAAATGCCCCCCCTTCGGCTTTCCCCCTTCTTTCATTACATGAGATTACCCATTATTGTGACAAATCAAGAAATCTCTTCTTCTCCTCTTCCTACCCACCCTCCCATCCCCATCCCCAACAACGTGCTTCTGCATCTGCAATGTTTTCCTTCAGCTTCTCTCCCTGCATCACCTCAGCAGCTATCCCCGGTGTCCGGTGCTTAACCGACATGGTCTCTTGTTTTCTCCCCGCAGCGGTGTCGGCTTGGCACGGGCACATTATGAAAAGCAGCCCCCGTCCAACCTCAGAAAATCCAATTTTTTCCATTTCGTCCTGGCGCTGTATGACAGGCAGGGTCAGCCCGTGGAGATCGAAAGGACAGCTTTTGTGGACTTTGTGGAGAAGGACAAAGTAAGCGGGGCATTATTTCAGAAAACACACGCGAGCCTTTCCTGCAAGAAACATAATCAGCACATGCATTTCCTAAAATTGTAAAGCTCAGTGAAATGGCAACGGGTTATCGAGGGGGAGTCACGTGTAATATTGATTTATTTAAAGAAGAAGAAAAAACAGAGAGAGAGAGAGAAAACAGTCAATTCATTGATGACACAGTCGTTTTAAACAGCTAAAGGTGTTCCTCGTCTTTTTGCAACAATAAATAAAAAATATACATTTCCAAACACCCAGACACGTGCTAATGACACACACAGTTGTTGATGTTGATTTTTTTTTGACAAACTGTTTGTCTTCTGCAGGAACCAACCAGTGAAAAAACTAACAATGGGATTCATTACAAACTACAGTTATTGTACAGCAATGGTGAGTTCAAGTGTCCATCATATTTCCTGCAAACGTTAGTTCACCTGCATGCACAACGCCACCTTTAATAAATATGTATTTTCTCAGTATAATATTGCCACTGTAAAAATATTATTATTATATTAATCACACCGTCTGAAAATTCTGCAAATGCAACAAGACTGAACTCTATATTTTGTATTATGTGTTCCCCAACTTTTTATTTTTCTTCCGAGTACTTTCTCTGCTATTTTAATTCATTGCCTGTAATTCCTCAAAATTCTCAAGTGCTCCTGTTTTCTATTTCCTCTCCTCCTCTCCTCCTCTCTCTCTCTCGCTCCCTCTCTCTCTCTCCAGGCGTCAGAACAGAACAGGATCTTTACATACGGTTAATCGATTCCATGACGAAGCAGGTAAGCTGCTGTTGTGCACTTTAAACGCACCGTGCAACTCTGCTCACAGGCACGATTCACTTGAGCAAAAAGGAAAAGAAGCTAAACTCCAAACACACGCCCGTTGCAAAAATTGTCATCACACCGCTGAGATGCAGACGCAAAACAAACACAAATAAAAATAAATAACCTGCAGTTAAAAATGTAATTGTCGCTGTGACGCGAGACGGGCTCCGGTCCTGGCTGTTTACGTTGGGTCATATCAAATTGCAAGTCGCCAAAGTCAATTCTACTCTGCTCGAGTTGGGGCTTCTTTGTAAGCTCAGTTTGTCCAACATTAAAAATTGAACGCTACGTCTGCTCCATATGATCTGATTTGACTTTTTCCTGCGAAGAGTCAGAGGTCAGCGACGCTTCTAAAGATGATTTGGAAAATTATGCGTAAAATGTAATATATAAATATGAATATTGATATGTGTTTTTTATTTTTTAAGCAGAGGTGTATTTCTCTCACCCTCCTCACAAACTGACCCCGGAGCCCGAGCTAATATATTTTTTATTGTTGCTTTTTAATAATAAACATTTAAAGTGAATTCTAACGAGGGGGAAATAGGCATTTATTCCAGCGGAGGGTTCAGGCAGAGGCTCCTCGGGACAGAGCCGTGCAGCCTGGGCCACTGGTCACATTCCTGTGCGAATGATCCGAGTCAATGATGCAGAACAAGCAATTTATGGATTTCTGTTTCTACAGCTGCAAATGGCGACATAAATCAAACCAATATAGATAATCGCCCTGTTCCTAGAAAAAAAAGAAAAAAGGAATAAAAAAAAAAAAAAAACACACAACGGTTCAAGTGGAACAGATTTTCTCTTTTTTTTTTAATCGGAGCAATGCGACCTGGTTCAGATGTGTCACTTTCTCATCCCACATTGGCCCGGAGCGTGCCAGGAACTCAAAAAATAAATAAAATAATTATAGGATTTATTAGTGGCAGCCAGAACACAAACAAACGCGCCACTTTTATTTGTTTATTTGTTATTTGTCCCTGTTTTTATTTCCTTAAGTATTTAGTCAATACTGGGAGGCTGTGCTGGGAGCCGGCTCAGTGCGAGGGGAGGTAAAGAGTCTATCCTTAGACATGGGAGAAGGAGGGAGGGAGCGAGGGAGGGAGAGAGAGAAGAGCGGCAGAACTGATAGCTCCACGCCATCTGTTTCAGCCAATGCTCAAAAATTACTCAACCGTACCGCCAGACACCGCTTTTTATCCACAGAAAGATCATTGTTAGCGGCTCAAAATAAACAACAGATTGCCCATTAACACTTTCCCCCAAATATCCCCAGATTATAAGCATATTGATGACACTTCTATTGGATCTCTCCTTATGAAAACCTCCCTGTCTGCCTGTGTGAGCCACGGGATATTATCCAGATTAATAAAAAAAATATATATTACAATTTATAATTATTATAATCAATGCCATCACAAGTCATTTTATACTCGTGATATTTTTTTAATACACATTTATTTTTTTATTATCAGTGCCACAAAAATTATTGCAGTTACAATTCTAATTATTGTTGTAATTGTTTATTTGAGGAGATAATTGATGTGGGTATAAATTAATATAATGATCTTAACCACATTCTTACTCAGGACTCATCTAATATATTATGTTGTCCTAACATCATGTTTATTCCTGCCCTGATTTATCATTCTTTTTTTTTTTTGTGGTGTTCAGAAACAGCAGCTGTGTTCGACTAATTATTTGTGAATTCATGGGAACTAACATGTGTTTAAGAGATGACTGTGTTCTCACTTGATTTATTTTTTATTTTTTTTATCCCCTTCTCATTTCCTTTCAAAGGCCATCATTTATGAGGGCCAAGACAAGAATCCAGAAATGTGCAGAGTTCTTCTCACTCATGAAATTATGTGCAGGTAAGCGTTTTTTATTCATTTATTTTTATTCTATCTTTTTGTTGTTGTTGTTGTGCTCTGTCCATTTTGCACATCCAGGCTAAAAGTAATTCCATCCCATTCAATAAGTAGAAGGTTTGACACTCATGATGTGATGCAGCAATCCAGGCTGTCCTGTGGTCCACCCACACACACACACACACACTTAACACACACACACATAGACACACACACACACACACACACACTGACAGCCAGAGAGAGAGAGATAGAGCCAGAGAGAGAGAATGAGAGAGAGCTGCTGTCATTTCTAACTTTTGATATGCTGAGATTCAACTTTGATATGAATCTGAATGTGACAGTGAGAACGTACTGACTGTCTCCTCCAGTGAAGGGACACTGCATGTATAATAAACAGCCAGTGACACAGTACATAAGTTATGTTTTTTAATTCTCACCGCATTTATCTCTCGCACATTTCAAGAACCGCGTGTCGTCACTGATGCCTGCCAGAGACAATGTGCTCCCTGTTAAGTTATGCATAGACGTTGCATGTCATGTATATCAGCTTTTCCTTTTTTTTTTCTAATTTGAGAGTCGGTTCTCGGTTGATCCCGCCTGTCAACAATGATCAGCGAGCCTTTTAGCGTCATTTAACCACATAAATCTCAAGCTCTCGTGTTGCGCTGCTATTCAGCGGTGTCATTGATACCAAAAGGAAAAACGCCTTTTGTTGTTATTGTCGAGCTCAGCATGAGCTTTGTGAACATTGAATTCGGATACTGTCGGTTAACCTCTCCTTTGTTGCACCGGTGCATTGTTCAAGTTACTGGCTGAGAGCAAGTGCAGCATGAGAGCTGAGAATGATTTGTCTTTTTCCATGCATAAACTCATCACTCACGCTCAATTTATACATGCATCCATCACTTATTTGTGACACGTTGAATATGCTTGCGCTCTGGAGGTAATATATATATATTTTTGTGCCGAGAGGAAGTGTGTTTTGCTGCTGAATAAAGAAGTACTTTAACTGCTGCCTATTATCAGATAAGTGGATATACATAATAAGGGCAGTTATAATAAGAATAATCATTTAATCTTGTCTTGTTTTTTCCCCTGCTTGTACAACAGCAGGCTTTGAATTATATATTTGCTCTAATACTTTGCAGCACCTTCGCTGTGAAACACATCTTTATTGCTGCTGCTGGAAAGTCATGTAAATCACACATATTTAAATAGCACGCGGTTGACTGACAGTAGCTTTGCACAAAAATCTTTGTTTTTCTTTCGGCACCATATGGCATAAATCAGTCCCATTCTCACATGTTTATATGTTTTCATTTCACGTTGAAGCCCGGGATGATGTATTTGTTTATTATTTCGTGCGGTTTTGACTCAACTTCTAATCAAAGAAGGGAAAAGGCAGCTAGCTATAGGCTCGGGGAGGAGATGCTTGAAACATGTGCTGGAAGATAGATTAGTGCTTTTGAGGCCATAATTGATAAATGCCCCACAGAAATATTGGTTGAGGGTGGCACCTTGCATCTCCCTCAGAAATAGCAGCTTGGCAATTAGAGGTAAACAAAAGCTGAAGCTGTGAAAAGTGACTCCCCTGCCTCCTGGCCCAATCCCCACTCCCCTCCCCTCCAACACTAAGCCAAACAACACAACATGTTGTTTTCACCATTTTTATCAGCCATCAGCATCAATGGAATGGATAGATTGAGTGAAGGAAATCTCATGGCAATTTTGTTCCCCGATATCAAAAACCACTCCGAGCCACTTCATAAATGTATGTGGTTTTGCGTGCATTATTTATTTATTTTTATTTATTTAGCAAAGTATTGCTTGTTCTCCCTCACACACACACACACACACACACACACACACGCACACATGACTCACACATATGTCTTGTCTTCCTATAGCCGATGCTGTGACAAGAAAAGCTGTGGAAACAGGAACGAGACTCCATCAGACCCTGTGATCATTGACAGGTAAGGCGGCTCCTGAGCAGCTCCTTCTCCTTCTTCTTCTTCTTCTTCTGTGTTTGTGAACGAGGGGAATGAGGTGGATGAATGAGTGATGGTGTGAGTGAGTGACTCCTGGAGGGCACATGGGTGAAGCTGGTGAACCAATGCTTCCCCTCCCGGTGTGCCAGACGGCCCAGTTGGGCTGACTTGCATCCCTCCGCGGCCCTCAGTGTGGGAACCGAGGGGTGAGCCTGTGTGAGCGGCGGAGGGGCGTCGTTCCCAGGTACCTGTGCACCGAGGGGCGGTCACCACCTGGATGGGGTTTGTTCAATCACAGGTGGCTCCATCACTGGAGGATCATGCTGGGAATACACCCAATTAGCTTAGGCAACTTCCGATTTATTTGGCTGGCTCCCTGTCTTTGTTTACGACAAGTGACGCTTCACACTGTCAATACTTGTTTTTCCATTGACTGTTTCCTTCGCTGTGAGCTTGACGCCATTAAAGTTGCGCTTTAGAGGGGATAAACATTTTATGGGGGGCTGTTTTGTTTTGGCACCTCCAGGAAAAGTTACATCTGCCACATTTATATTGCCTTCATCACTTTCTTAAGAGGGAGAATAAGTGGTTTTTCTTTTTTCCGGCATTGACATTTTTCTCACACCGCGAAACTATACGTCCGGGTCAGTGTGAATATATTTAGGCGGGCGTGCATGTGCATGTGCGTGCACGTGTGTGTGTGTGTGTGTGTGTGTGTGAGTGTGTGTGTGTGTGTGTGGTGGATATAAGGGCGAGGTAGGGGGCTTCGTTTGAGCCTCGATCTCAATGTAACTCTCACCACGTAGTAGGGAGAGACAGCAATGCTAATGTTTGACTAGCCGGAATCACTGTTTGCTTAGTGGAGAATGCCTGGTATCTGACAGAGGGGACAACTCTCTTATTAGTAATCAAATAGGGCTGAGCAGTTGTTGCTGCCACTCCACTCCAGCGGCTTCTCATGCATCAGGAAGTAGGAGCTGGCTGCCCTGGGAGCCTGGATGGATTACCAGAGCTACTGCTGTCTGAACTCAAACTCACACAGACACACACGTAGATAAATGCAGATACACACACACACGGGCGAGGGGCACCGACACGCAGACAGGCCGACGCACACGCACGTCCTCACGCATGCTGCTTGTATTTTGCTCGTGCTGCTGCTCCGGCTGACTGTTCTTACTCCTCATGACAGTCCCTGTGCCTGTAAGGAAGAGAAGTACTGATGTGTTTAGACCATGTAAGGTTAGAGGATTCTTTGTGTGTTTGATCTGGTGCCAAGTGGGCTGCTTAATTTATCAGTCAGGTGCATTTATCAGTGAAGTGCGAATATTAACATATAACTTGAGAAGCCTAATTTCCGCTGCTTTCATGTTTTGCTTTGTGTCGCTCGGCTGCCTCTTTGCTGCTCAGGGTTTCACACACCATTGTTCTTCAATCCGCCCCGCACAAAACGTGTAACATAAGTACAATAAGCAAAAATGAATGCACGGAGAATTAAAGTCAAGATAGAGGGGTGGGAAAAAAAAAGAGAGCAAGGGATAAAAAGAAGCGGATGGATATTGTAAGCTCAACCGGCTCAGGGAGGGCTCGGATTTTCATTGTGACGAGCCTGAATAGGAGTGGAGTATCCCTTTCCTTGCACAATGAGCGGCTCTGTTGAAACACAAAAGCATATGTTCCTCATTAGACCCTCCCATTGTCTCCATGTCGTAACTATGAGCCCGTCAGCTCACCCCGGCAGACCCACACAGGTTCCCAGTGGCTGGAGGGGGCTCGCGGAGAAGGGGGGGGGTGCCTGTGAGAGGTTGCAGGGTTTAGCGTGAGTTACGGACACCACCAGAGCACGGTGCAGGTTTCTTTTTTTTTTTGCTGCGTAAGATTATTTACTGCAATTACCCGAGTGTGTCCCGCTGTGCACACGGGTCGAGCTTTTAGTTAAAGCTTCCATGTTTTACAGCCATTTCGGTTACATCTGTCATTTTCTCATGCACATCATTACAGGCACCTGTGCTGCGGTCACTGCTGGCAGCAACTGATTATTTCCAATTGAGTAGAACATAGTTGAGTGACATAAACCTCGAGGAGAGGTTTGATTGTTGAATCGGGCACGTCTCATCTGTCTACAATTACAGAGCGAGAACCGGGGACTAGCTCTGCCACATTTCCTGGAGAAACAGTAGCATGGTCGAACCTTAAGAAACAGATTTGGAGTGAATCATTGATGGCGTTCGTTGCGCTGCAAACATTTTTCCCAGATGGCAAGAGGGGAGAGCGCGCACAGCTAGCTGGCATCTAGCGAGACATTAACTGGCGTTCCCATGGATCTGGCATATCCACCGGAGTTTGGGAAACTTATCATTCCAAATGTGTCCTATTTTCCTGCGGTCAAGCCAGACATCTGTTTACCCTATTTTCTCTCTCAGAGTTTTGATACAGATTTTCACTCAGATTTTTTGAAGAGGAAGGATTCGCTTAAAAAAAAGTAAAAAAAAGAAAAAAAGAAAAGTAAGTTGGTTAGATATAGGCCCAACAGCTGTCACAAAGTTTCAGCACTGCTTGGTCTTTAAATATTTCAGCACTTACATTTGATGTCCCTGCATTATTCAGTCTCATTTTTTTGGACACAGAAAGTCCCTCGTTCTGCTGCGTTTCGGGCGCCTTGATATGTGCTGTGACTCAAATTTCACTATCTGTTAAGGAAGTCAGTGTATTCTGCATTAAGTGCATTTGCATGAAAGTAAATCTTCAGTAGCGCGAGCGTACGCTATTCTCTCTTCCCACATCAAACCCCATTAAAAGCGTCAAAGTCTATCACCGCTCACGTTAGTAAAAGGAAGCAGTAATTTTTTTGTGCGACTGTTGCTGTGACCGCAGCACTTTGCAGTTCAGTGTAATCATCTCCCCCCCTGTATAAATCCAGCAGTGCTACAGATGTCACATTTATAACTTAATGGTGCCTTAAAGTAAGTGGGGGGTGCAGGTTTATTCAGTCGGTATATTTGAGTCTTTAGAATTATAGTAATGAGGCACCGATATCTGATTAGACGCTTTCCCCATTTACAGTGCATGTAGTGTGTGTATAGTCAAACATAACTCAATTTCTGATGACTCTACTTGTCTGGTATCTGTCTCCACTCTCTCGCGTATTGACTTTGTCTTCTCCAGTGTGAAAGATTAGATACATCGTGCGGGGCTCGCGCATGGATTTTGTAATAAGACGGCGCATGTTGTTGGAAGTGGAGGGAAAATGACTCGTTCTGTGCGTCGGGGGGGTTCAGAGGTCACGTTTTTTACTCGGGGAAGCCGGGGCCAATTTATGCAAGCAGAACTGAGACGGCCACACGGAGGGAATGAGTTATCAGCGTGTGCATTCTTTCCCCCGCGTATGAATTTTGAATTTAATGTATGTTCATGCAGTTTAACATCCCGTGTCAATTTACCCACGCCATTCAGATTCCGGACCAGATCTAAACATGTCAGCTCCATTTATTCCTGTGGCCGCGGCGCTCCCTTTCACTTCCTGTCACAAAGGTCAAAGAGCAGTGACCTTTGGAGTGCAGCCCAGCCACTGAATAATTCATGACATTGACTTGTTTTTCCCCTTATTTCTTTTTTTTCCCCTTGTCTCTTTTTTTGGTCAGCACACAGGGCTGTGCTGTGGGAGGCTTTTATTCATTTAGCTCATTTATAAAGGCCTCACCGCACCTGTTCGTGTGTTAATGCAATTAAATTTTGGCCTAATGTAAATTTTGCTTAGCTTTCCGTTATGTCCCTCATTAGCGCGCCTGTATTTTCCGAACGACCGCGCGTTATCGTTCATTTGCGGAACACCTACGAGGTCATTTCCCAGAGTGCACTTGACTTGTTGTCAAGTTGTTTACCAGAAACAAAAGGCGGCCGCCTTAGAACGCCCGCGCGTGTGGTTCCCCCGGCCTTCTGAGAAACAAATCGGAAAAAATGTGTGCGCTCCCATCTGGTTTTTGCAAAAGCGTGATTACCTCCAAAAGCTGAACAAATGCCAGTATTTATAAGGTCAGCCCTTTATGTGGAAATGTGATGTAAATGAGAATCAGTGAAAGGGGACATTAAACAAAATTAAATTCATTGTCTCCTTTAATGTCATTTACATTTTTGGCTAAGCCCTGGACTGTCAAAGAGGATTTCTAAAACCATTTTAATTGCACATCAGCATCGGAGGAAGAAGGGTGTGTGTCTGCCGAGCGGCTGTCTCCATAACCTGCGAGGACGAGTCTGTTTATGAAGAACCTAAATGACATGTTTCCACTGCATCTGCAGCGGGGCAATTAAGATGGCACTCAGTAGGTAGTGTTAATCTGGCATTGTGCTCTCGCCATCCATAATGAAAACGCTGCCGTGGATGGGGCCACTGTTGTTGTGATTGAGAGCTGATTGCTGCAGGTGTTTCTTCTGGATTTTTTTTTCCACGCTGGTTTCCGCTGAGGGAACTGGTGCTGCACTGGTTCTCCAGGCTTTAGTGAGTCAATTAAAGCTGGTAACTTGAATAGGAAACGTTTCTTCCCCCCCCCCCCGTATTTACCCATGCGTGTACCACACCTTTAATTTGTGGCTCAACAATGTGTCAGTCGTGGCGTTTCCACTTCCCCCCCCCTGGCCGCTGTAACTCACAAGACAGATGTGAGTTTTTTTTGACGCCCATTGAGAAATGGGAGAATAAACTGGCCACCCCTCTGCCTAAACCGACATGATGTTTGAGTGAAGCCTGTCTCCTCCCGAGCCAGCGGAGGAAGAGCAGGAAGTGTTGAGAGCGAAAGCTGTACTTGGCAGCTCTCCCCTTGGCTTGCACTTGCTGAAAAATGAAACCCAGACCCTCTCTCTGCAGCCCTCGGAGCCAGAACCTCCTTCCCAGGGCTCCGACATCCAGCGTTGGGTAATACTGTTCACTAAGCAAAACATTACCTCAAATTATTCTCGCCCTGTTTTCTATTCCCTCCTCCCTCGTGTCGGTTTTATCGCAGTTTGTAAATGTCAAGACACGTACAGCGACGCACAGTATAAATGATATTTTCCAAATTATGCTCACATGTTTGGGTTCACATGAGTGGCGGCTGAACGTAACGTGGTGCCTGACGCTCCCGGGGGAGACCCACCTCACTGGGGTAGGATTCCCCAGTGGCATCAGCTAATGGCAAGACTTGACAACAGCAGAGAAGCCGGGGGTGTTGTGTTTTACTAGCGCTGAGCAGGGGTGATGACTTTAACATGTGTGCAGAGAAAGACGGAGATGTTTGTGCGGTGTTTGTGTGCGCGTGTGTGTGTGTGTGTGTGTTGGCGCGCTCCTGTGTGTGTGTGTGTGTGTGTGTGTGCTTTGCTAAAGAGAGAGGTGTGCAGTACGAAAGAGTGGCGCGGGCCAACAGAGCGACGGATTCGGCTCCAGCTTGACGGCAGTGAAAGACGAAACATGGTTCCACATGTGTTGAGAAAGAGCAGTCCATCTGTCCATGGAGACAACCCCTCCCCCCCCCCCGTCACCACCCCCCCCTTCCCTTTCCCTCTTTTTTCCTTCTCTTCCTTCTCCTTCTCCTCTCCCCCCTCCACTCTTTTTACTCCCCTGGTTCACTGCTGACAGAAACAAGGCCAGAGCTGGGGTGATGGGATGAATGCCGGGCCAAGAGCAACACTGGACCTTGTATATATACACACACAGTTGCACACACAACCACACACACACATAGACACACACATATGCTGAAGAGAAATAAGCGAAGGTTATCAATTTTTTTTTTTTTGGGGTATGTTTTCATATGTTGGTGAAGTTTACTATCTTCAGTTCTAGTCACACTTGGGTTTAGCGCTGCGTTAATGCGGCTGCGGGGCAACGCAAGTGATTTATTTTGATATTATGAAAGAAAACAATCTTTGGAGATTTATTCACTTTCCCCCGACACGCCGCTGCAATGAGCCACCGCCGAGCAAACCTTACATTATTGAAATTAAATCCGAGGTAAATAAAACATGCCACTCTTTGTCAAATATTTAGCAGCTCTCTTTTATAATTAAACTTTGTGGCTGTTTTCAGGACGCTGTTTGGTTTCGTGAAGCTTTAATGACGCGAGCTGCTTTGTCGAACGGCTCCTGATCCTGTGAATCACATTTAGGTCACTCAGACCCGTGTTGTTTTAGCCATTTCTCCCGGTGAAAAAGGGTCTCCTTTCTTTCTCTTGGCATGTTCTCACTCCCATTCAATCCTTATTAGGTTTCCCCTAATTGTCAAACAAACTGTTGGGTCAACCTCAGTCGTATCTGGCCGTAAAACAGCACATTAGGCCCTGGTGAGGGATATATGTGGTATTTCATCGGAGACGGAGTAATGCTGGGGTTTTATGGTTAAGTACCAGTTCACGCCCACGCCATTTGTTTCGCATTAGAGTGGAGGTTTTGTAAATCAGATCAATATGTTCGCTGAGATGTGATTCCTTGTCGGGATCTCCCGAGTCGTTCTTTCCTCCAGTATTTTTCTTAGGGGACTGGATGTCGATGCACACTCCTCTCCACTCCACCCCCCCCCCCCCCCTTCCCATCCTTCCCTTTCTCCCCAGCCCCTCTGTCAGTCCCTCCCTCCGTCTCCACCTCCATCTATTTCCATTTTCTGAATGTAGCAATTTGTAGTGTGACACGGGCGAGATTAGGATGGGAAGCAGTCTGAAGATTTCATCGGACATGGTCCTGCTCCCACTGGTGTGAGGTCACAGGACAAAGATGCGGGAATTTCGGGGAGAGGGTCATCAGTTACCTCGGGGAAACGAGCTGGTCTGCTGGCTGCTCTGTTGGCCCCAGGGGTGCCTGGGATGTATCGGACGAGAAGCCCCAGAGAAAGAGCCCTGAACCAGTGTCATTTATTAAAAGTGACAAGTTATTTCTAACTATAGCTCTGTTTTTATTGTTTTACAACGCTGTCATTTGGAACAGTGCCCCTCTGTTCAGGAATCACAAACAAGTGATGAATGAAGGGGGCGACCCGAGTTATTATTTTTTTTTTAACATATACACACGCTCGATGCACTTTGGCGACGTGTGTGCCGTTAAATTATATCGTGAACGTTGTGGGGGCTGCTTGAATTGAACCAAATGTGCGAGTTTAATGAAGACAGACTGCATGATAAGCGCAATAAAAATATTTCACCATTCACCGGTTTTCTCCGGGACATTTGTTCAGCAAATGAATAACAGCTTTTACAGTATGAATCTGGAGCTGACCTGCGCATAATCAGTTCCAGAAGTTCTGCAGAACATGACCACAGCGCGGTGCCTGTGTGTGTGTGCAGCCCCAGCGTCTATTTTAGTGTTTGTGCTGGTTTGACTTTTTTTTATTCTGGTGGGGTTTTTTTTCACATCTAAAAAAACCCCCACAAGACTCACGCTAATAATGGAGTATTTATTCAATGTTTGACCATTGCTCTTCATTGAGGGTCACCGAGGTACTCGGCTCCCCCTCTTTTTTTTTTACTGCCTGCCCCAACTGCGTTAATGATATATGACAGAAATTTCCTTGTGCTGGTTCAGTGGCAAGAAAGGTCCTGGCTAGTCTATATCAATCCATCTGACTTATGTTCCCATGTCTTGAATTACCGCTTGATGGAAACCTGCTGTGGGCTTCTTTTGCCAATTGAAATCAGATCTCCTCCACTGCCCGGTGTGGTATTGATCCATATTCAACACCCAGGCTGCCGATCGATCAGTATTGATTTACAATAAAAAACACTCCTCTGCTTGTTCAGCACCGCGATCGATACTTTAAAGCAAAAGCGAGAAAAAAATTTATAAAGAAGAGGAGAAAAAAGGTTGTTTTCTTAACCACATGGTGACCAGCTGCAATGTGTAAGAAAGCCTGTGAGGAGATGCTTCATTTCATTAGAGGACAGCGCGTCTAAGTGACCAAACCTTGACCACGGCGGCAAACCAGCGACCACGACCGCAGTGAGCAATGATCCTGTCCCGCCGTGTGAGACAAACCAATAAAAATGGTTTAACGGGATGACACTTCTATAAGGACTCATTTATTGAAGGAGGTGTGTCTGTTTCTGAATTAGTGGCACATCTGCACTGCAACGGGGAGTGCTAAAGCTGTCATATCAAATCTGTCTGGAAATTGAAATGGAACGCTGAAAGTGGTGGATCAAGCCCGAGCACTTCAGCTTGATTTCGCCGTGTTAACACGATGACATGATTTCCTGTGTTTTTGATATTAATTTGTGTCGCTCGCACACACACACACACACACACGTGCACACACTTGCCGCGCCCGTGCCTCCCACACGGCCATTATCGGGGCCCGGTACCATCGACAGAAAAAAAAAGAAGAATAAGGCGACCCATTCAAGCTCCTGTCCAGATCCACTTTTCTCTCCGTCACATCTTAGTCTTAATCTCTCAGACTTCCTCCTCTCTGCCAAATAACCGTTCCCATCCAGCAGGTCCCAGCTTTGGCCCGGACTGCCAACATCTGAAAGTTATTATCCCCAATCTCTGACATCCAGGAGTTTACAGTTATATAATGATGGGGAAAACCACATGTCCCCAGAGGCAGAGAACATTTTTGAGATGCCTCCCCATCTGTTTTAGGGGGAGCTGCCCATTTTGGGCCAAACTCACAATGGCAGCCAGGCAGATTTGTATTTTTTTGGGTAATCTTTTATTTTCTACCACTGGAACACACCAGTCTGGGAGTCATTACACGGGGTGATAAAGCAAATCCAATTGGGTCAGGTTCCCCTCCGCACAGTGCTGGTGGCACCGGCTCTCCCTGCCTCACTGCTCGTCCCTGACTGTGTAAGTGGTGGTTGTTTGTTTGTCCTAGAGAGGCTGGGCTGGGGGACTAATGCAAGCCCGGGGGCCAGCCAGGTCGGAGGCGACGGTAAACCCGAGCCGCCTGGTGTAGCAGGGCTCCCTCGCTGCTGGCTTGGCCTTGTTTGGACTGCAGCTCCGGTTTGCTTTCTTAGAGGGAAGCTGAGCCTCCGTAATCATTGAGCCTTTCGCTCGGGTGGGGAGCACTGCCGAGACCAGAGGGAGTGATGACATAGGTCCGCAGAGGCCTGGCCCGGTCCACCCTCGCTGCTCTTAGCATATTTATTTTCTCTTCTCATTGTATGGTTTGAATCACACCATATTATGTTCGGACCCTATGCACGTGCATAGGCACTCAGATGTGATGAGGTGGATGCCGTAAAGCTGTAGGTTTTGTTTTTACTAATAATGCCGGGGATTAGTGACTTGCTGACCTCAGTGTAATCTTTATTAGTCTGTTAACCATATACTCTCGTTATGAATAACTGATGTCGGAGCAGTGAATCAGACATGCAGATCAAAATAACACCGAGGGGGGAACCTAACCAGATTGCATGGCCGTTATTAAATCATCGCTAAACAGATTATTTTATATTATGTCTGGCTAAACGCACGTTTTCGGCTAAAATGCTCGAAAAAATCTTACACCTTTAGATAATTGAAGATACCCATCTCTCTCCCTGGGCTCTCCTCAGAAATCTTTTATTCAACATGACCACTCTGTTCTGTTTTGTTACGTTATTGAAATGGGTTGTCGATTCGAATAGAGTCAACCTGGTGGGCCAATCTCATTGTAGCCAGTGGAGAGTGAAAGCCATCTCTGCAGTGTAGGATCACCAGAACACACACAGAGATTGGACGAGGGGGGCAGTGAGAGCGCGAGTGCCTTCTCCAGATGGAGATCCCAGATATGGGGGGAAATGTCCGGGCCATTTTCCAGGGTTTCCATAATGGGAATCTACCCCTTGCTTGCTTATTAAGTTGTGCACACAAGGAGGAGTGAGGGGAGCGATGGAGAAGAGAGGAGATAAGGGCAGGCGAGGCGAGAGATGGACAACCTGTGCGCCGTCACCTCTCTGTTGTAAGTGTCAAGCAGACCCTGTCGGAGAAATCACAGGTCATGTGGATAGATGATTGTCAAAGCACCACATTGATATAAGGGCTTTCTGTTCCCCCCCCCCTCAGAGCCGTGGAGGCGCATGATAAGATTTGTTTTTGTTTTCTGTTGGAGAGGGAGAAAGTATGACATTCAGGTCAGCAAGGTCGGCGCTGGGGGTCGCGGGGTCGCAGCCTTTGTGGTACCTGAGTAACCTCACATGGCTAAGCCATTTCTCAGGCTCCCCTGAAATGACGGTAGGGTGCAGAGGGGGGGGAGAGGCGGTGGCGGTGGTGGGGGTGAGGTTGAAGAGGTAGGCAGGAGAGTGATCTATCAGCGGCAGCAGCAGACATGCAGACAGCATGGCAGCTACTGCAGCTAAACAGAGTGAGACAGATAGGCAGAAGTCTCTCATACGTAACACCGGGAGCTTTAAGAAGACAGTGCTGAGTGTTATAGATGCTTGACATTGACCCCTCAGACAGAGATGGTGTATTTATCAAGGTTGTAGGACAATGGTGTATTTGTTTGTAAATTATTTAGTTCACTGGGTGAGATGCTACTTGGCTCGCCACTTTTGTAAGATAAGAACCGACTCTTTCTTTTCGTGTCTCGTGTCATCTGTTTTTCAACAAGGCTCAGATTTTAGGTGATCATATTGTTGAACACTGTCAGTTCTATCAAGTCAAATCTGCTTTAAAAAGGAGAAGAGGGGGAAAAAAAGATCTCTGAAGCTTACGTTTCTCTCGGAGAGAAATATTTGTGTACAGATAGGCCTGTCATTCTGTGAAACAACATTCATGATTCTTTTATTGGTGCTCAGCCATCACCTCCTTCTCTTCCTCTGTGGGAAAAAAAAGGGCTAGTCTACAAAGTGGCTTTTTGTCGTTTGAGAGAAGTAAACTTCATCAGGTCGACGGCGAGGTGTGCTTCACATGTCACTCAGTCGAGCTCCCTCCTAATGAAATGCTGCATACAGATTTCTGCCTGCGGGCTCAGGGGGATAAGACCGTGGTAACAGAATGAAACAAACCCCTTCCCATTCACTTCACTCACACACAAACCCACACATACACGTGCAAACACACACACACGCTCCCACTCCCACACACACACTCGCGCTCTCTCTCTTGCTGGAGAGCATCCATGTGAGGAGATCCAAATCTGCAATTTATTCAAATATTGATATTTCTACTTGTCAGGAGAAAGGTGCCTTGAAATTTCCTCTGAGTACTGCTGTCAAAAAAATAGCAGGAAATATGTCAGATAATTCATAAATGGAGTTCAGCGCTGAGAAGTCAGTTGGGAACAGCAAAAATATATCAGCTTGTCAATGAAGAATAGGAGCAGTATTACAGGGCCTGCTACTCATTCTTCCATCATGTCAAGCAAACAGCTTTTGCAGGCCCGTAAGTGTATGTTTCTCAGCCCGTGTGTATTTGTGTATATGCGTGTATATTTGTGTATGTCCTCGTGTATGTACATGTGTATGTATATTTATGCATGTGAATGTGTGTGTGCTTTGGCTGTGTTGTGACTCCTACTTAGATGTGTTTGTTATCTTTTTCCATCAAGACACCCCATTTCCCATCCCGGCGCAGCCAATGGGAACGTGTCCTTCTTTTCCTTTTTTTTTTTAGCAGAGGTCCGTAACCGGACGCTGGCCTCCATGTGGTTTGAATTAGGGCCCCTGAAACTGTGAAGGACGCCTCGAATGACGTGAGGCACTTGCAGACCAAATTCCATTCTGCTGAATGGTGGAGAAAAGAGCTCTTCGGAATCCTCTGAGATTTTTTGGCTCGGGCCCGCCAGCGATTAAAATAGGGCGGAAACCAATAACTCAATGATTCATGGGGCAACGTCCCATGAAATCTCTTACCCCTTAGTCACACCCTTGTGCAAACCCAAACTAACTCGAACTCTGCTGATTAGTCTTTTTTCCAAAGTGAGAAAACGGGGGAAATTGGACAAGAGTCTTGTTCCCTTCTCCTGTTTATTGAACAGAACTTTCGGCACCCGGAGCAGAACGGCCACTCCTCTCTCTCCCCCTCTCCCCTGCCCCCCCCCCTCTGGGCTCGGTACCTCCGTTTTGACAAAGTGCGTGGCGCTTCCTGATGATGCATCGCTTGACCATGTTGTGCCAAGGCGAGACAGAATGGGACTCCACATATCTGCCGCGGTCACGTGACGCCATAGTTCACAGCAGCTGATGAGATGCAGTTTGGCACAGCTTGGGACCCATCTGGGAGATGCAGATACGCAGACAGAAGTATTTTACAGCAATGCATCTGCGTGCTTGAAGAGCTATTTAGCATATGCTGCTATACGAGAGAATTTTATTTGCTGTTGCCAGCTGCAGATTAGTCTTAATTTCTCAAATATCCGACAGAGCAGCTGATCCACGGGCGACGACGGCCAACATTGACCGAAAGCCGTTTTATTTTTATTATGATGTTGCAGCATGTTATTTCATATTTTACTTAATAACAGGGTGTATTTCCAATTTTGTTTCCCCGCACCAACAATAACAAAGTCAAGCAGAGCAGCACAGGGCTGCCAGCGCTGGCCGGTTTGGTTTCTGTTAGCTCCAGCAGAAGTCAAAGCCCATGCTGCTGCTCTAACTCAAGTGGCTGATATGTTAGGCCATCTAGGGCATGGCAGGCGGTTGACAGTCCATGCAGCCTGTCTACCCACAGGACATCTCCACACAGTGTGTCCACAGCGGGGCCAGCGCTGTCATCTGGGCCCACTATGGACCAGTGCTCTGCTGACAGTGAGAGGGTAAACGTTTACCACCTCAATCCCCCATTAACTCGGTGAAGGCGCTTCGATCCTCTGTGAAAATAATGATATTGATTGGAGCTCGGCTCTACAAACGAAACGGTTGCAACTAAAAGAGGGATGGGCCCCTGCATTAGAATATGGGATTTTCAAGGATAAAAGAGTGTTTGGATCTTGTTATATTTTTCCTCTCCTCCATCTCCCTCTAGCTTTCCCCCCCCACTTCCTTGTCTCCTCGCTCTCTGCATTTTTATGTGTGTGCATGTAGTGTGAGAGCCCGGGTGTCTCCTAAGATTACCCTCCGCTATCCCCGCAATCAAACAACAAATGACAACATCATTGCTCAGGCCTTTCAAAATACGACACAAAAAGTGTGTTGTAGCTACATTAACTTGCAACAACCCCCTAATAGACCCTTGTGGGTTTTGTATATCTCCCCCCGTCTCTCTCTCCTCTCTTCTCCCTGCCTGGCTGTCACATATCCACCCCCCCCCCCCCCCTCACAGTGCGAGCCTCCGAGCCTCGGTGGAGATCAGGAGCTCCCTGTCGGAGGTGCTTTGTCACGTAGCCCAGGGAGCGTGGAACTCACCCAGAGCTGTTGAACAAACACAAGCACAGGGGCTGTCAATAGCAGCTCCGCAAACTAATTGCCTGTCAAATGAACCACCCTCGTTAAGCTGCCCTCACACAAACACACACTCACACACACACACACACACACACGTGCACTGTGACATTCATACGCTCACACACACACACACACACAGAGCCGTTTTGATTCAAAGAGTAGTGATACCTTGTTAGGAGAAAAGACACGCGAGTGGCACTTCTCTGTTTGCCGTCTTGTTTCTGCAAGCGTTACCGGCGTGTGTGGTGCAGTCACCGTGAGATTGCCTTTTTGTTATTATTAAGGGGAACATAGCATCGTATAGAGAAGTTGATGTAATCCAAACACATCCCACACACCCTCCACCAAATCAGCTGCCGTAATATTCCGGTTTTTAAAAACCACTCATTAGATGGTAGCATAGCTCCATACGCCAAATGTTATTGTTTTTGTTGTGCTTTTTTTTTCTTCTGTAGTCATTAGGCGGTAGCAGTGGAGTGCCCAGCGCCTTGTCTGGGTGCCTGTAACAGTGCTGTCGGATTGACACAGCTGGGGAGAGCAGCTTGAGGCTGCACGCTCAGGAATACACAGGGGTGTTCAAAGCCCCTCTCTGAATCCTGATCAGAGCGCTGCCCCGGCCAACTGATGGCCTATTAAATATACATGCGCAGAGGTCAGAGCTGGAGGTCCCGGCTTCCTCCCAGCCATGTGCACTTAAGCGGAAGGGCTGGGCAACAATAAAACCTCCTCTCGCTCCAGCGAGCTCTCCCCTGACACCCTCACCTCCAGTGTGTACGTCAAGTACAGTGCTCACCTAGCGCTATATTACAACTGCCTTTGTGAAAAGGCCAAATGATGCATTTTTTACATGGTTATTATATATTTATATTCAATAACACCAAGGACCACTCTTGCGTCTGTCTGTCTCCGGTGTTCTTTCTTTTGTCACTGATAAATAGCCTTGCTCGATACAAGCGCACACGGAGGTGGAAGTGAGTCCCTCGTCTTTGTAGTTCGCCAGCGATTGAGACAAGAAGGTAGAGGGAAGAGCCCCATAATGGCCAGTCATGATTAACATATTCAGAGTGACACTCTCTCTGTGTTCGTTCGTTAAGCCCGGTCTGTCTGACTAATGAAGTGGAGCGGCAGTTTATCAATTAACCCAGCACTGAGCCATTTGTGCTGGGGATAAGGCTCGCGCCGGGTGTCGCGGTGATCCAGTTTGATGCCCTTTAACCTCCGCGAGTGTCCGACGAGGCAGGACTGTGTGACAATGACAGCGAGACACGCACAAAGTCCACAAGCGGCGGAGATGCTCTAAACAGGATTTGCTCCTGCTGCTCTCCGGCAGAGTGCAGACAAAAGGGTGTGGATTGATTGGGTAATAGGATCATGAAAAAAGAGATCTCCACAAACTAACATTGGGGGTTTTCAGCATTCTCCGACTTGGCATAGATCATAGCAAACAACTTAGTGCTGTCTCTATTAAAACAAGCCCTCCCCTGCCATTATCTTTCCCCCCACTGCTCCTTCCTCCATTTCACATTGTTTGTGTTCATTAAGACATGGGCGACCTGCCTTATCCACACATCAGACCCGGCTCTCAAGAGTAATTGCGATGGTCTCGCAGAGGATAATGTGGTTTAAACTCAGTATAGCCTGTCTATTAGGAGAGACATGATGGCAACCACAAATAATAAAGAACTATTTATTCCTCTCTCTGTGACGCTAACTAGGTAACATATCAAGCCAGCCCCGCTAAGGGTCTCTCTTACTGTCAGATATGGCACCCTTCATCCATTCCCAATGGCCCTCGCCTCGACATCTCTGCTCTTCATTTTCTACATGAGCCCGGTCATAAATGCACACACACCTCATATATATTTGATAGTTAATATTTATCCTCGCTGGGGAAGTGCACTTTACATGTGGTAACATACGATTACCTGCAATTCTTATAGCAAAGAAACAGAATCGATATGGATATATAATTCATGACGGAGGGGCTATCAGTTTTTATGGCTCTCTATCCAGCCTCATTAAAGTTTTATCGTAATTGACTGCAAGCAGGAGTTTTTAAGGCATGTTTCTCCCTCACTTTCTACCTTTAATAATTAAGTAAAGTTTAATTGGTTGTATTTTGAAGCACCGAGTGGATGATAGGAGTCTCCCAAATTCAGAAGCATGAATTATAGAGCGCTGTGTTATGCATTAACCTGTCACTTTGTTCATTTGTTAAGGCGGAAAAATATGGTTCCCCCCCCCCCCCTTCCTCAGACATACACACACAACCAGAAATCGAATAACTGACCGGCCTCTTCAAAAAAATTCCTTTTTACGTCTTTCATTGGCGTGTTAATGTAGTGACATGACGCTGTCACTCAGAGGGCTCCCATCCACCGCCAGCGCCCGAATCGACTCCGCTGATTGGTGGTCAACTTGTTCTCTTGAAGGGAGATTGACAGATGGAAAATTGCACTCTCAGATTTCACCCTTCATTCGTTGCAGTTGTTCTTCCACTCGTCAACTCTCCGCCGTGCCTGAGACAGACAGAGGCTTTATCCATTAGCTGCCGGCTTGGCGGGTGGGTGGGCAGATTGAGGCGGGATGGAGGAGGAGATGGGGGTGGGAAGACAATCCTACATTTGAGCACTCTGAGGGAAAATCAATCATGTCATCATAAGTGAGAAGTATGGATGAATTTCATCAGCTGGTTCCTGTCCTGCTCACGCCGCTGGCTTTCTGACTGGCCTGTCCCTCTGATTGGCTGTCTCAATGACCCTTAAATCCGGGAAAGAGGGTAGATTTTGAAAACACTTTAATAAGGGGAAATCGGACAGCAGTAGTTTCAGGGTTACCATTTCCCACTTTGTCTGCTGCTACACTGTGGGAAACCTCAAGTGGCTTCTCTTGACAAAGTGGTAATAGATTTACCATATGGTTTTTGCGCCAAACCCCGGCGTCAGGCAGTTTTCGTTAGCAAATGTGTCTCAACTATTTTCTGCCCACTGCAGATATGAT
The DNA here is from genome assembly GCF_947347685.1 of Pleuronectes platessa. Lineage (NCBI taxonomy): Eukaryota > Metazoa > Chordata > Actinopteri > Pleuronectiformes > Pleuronectidae > Pleuronectes > Pleuronectes platessa. The sequence continues at coordinate 18,444,100 of NC_070637.1, forward strand.
GAAGTGTTATAAAGGGCATTGGCACTCCGCCACCGAAAAAATGTATTTTATAATTTTCCCCACCGTCTCACAAGGTCACAGATGAGCACTAAAAGCATCATAGGTAAAGGGTGTGAAGCAATCAAAAATGGATGAAAGTGAAGACATGGAAATCACAGATGAGAAACTGACAGCCGTTTACAGCCTTGTTGTTGAAGTGAGTGACAGAGCGAGGGAGAGAGTGAGAAGGAGAGGGGTGGGAAAAAAGAGGGGAGAGTTAAAGTGGTGATAAATTTAATGGAAAAATCAAATACAAAACAAATTCATTCCTCCTAAACTTGATGCTTCAGTCGTTCTTTTCTTGGCCCCCGTGCTAAGCCTTAGAATAAACTGTCACTCCTTATCGATCGCATCTGAATTGTTACCGAGATTTCTGAAAAGTAGTCCTGACACACACCCTGCGAATAGTAATCTGGGGAGATGAGAACATCCAGACTGAGCAGCTAACACCGTCGACTTAAAATAAAAGAGGCTTTTCTCTTCTGCCCCTTCTTCAAATCCGAGCTAATACACTTTGGTGAATTACAAATTCAGCGATAAATATGTTGCTGTGAGAGATCGTCGGATTTTATCGCTCTCTCTGAAAACTGTGAATGGAGGCGGGTGAGGGGGGGGGGGGGGGGGTGGGGTGGGTGGGGATTCTATTTTGTCATGGGGAATGTTTCATAAACAGCGACTGAGCATGAAATGTGTGTACACGATTAGACTGCCACTTGTGATGGAGATGACATGATCAAGAAATCAATTCACTTTGGGTTTGATTTTGCAGAAAGCTGTGAAATGACTGCTGTCGACTGGAATTCATGTATCATGGTATGGCTCATTATATTCCGATGGTGTATTAATTATGGCTATAGATAGAGAGCTCTGCTGTGAGCTGTAGCCCGGCTGCTGTGTGCCAGGGGGAGCTAGCCTGAGGAGGAAAGCTCTGCTTGTATCCACTCATCCCTCAGCTGACAGGCCTGCTCCGGGAGAAAAGGATTTCTCCGGATTGAGTGCCATTTTCTCTTCTTTAACAAGGAAATTAGTGTGTAAAGGAGATCTGTCAGGATAAAGTGCAGCTTGACTGCTGCCGCCCTCCCCTCCTCTCTGTCTTTCTTTCCCGCCCTTCCCTCCTTTCCCCATCCTGTAGCTCGCTCTCCACCTCTCCTCCACTTTCTCTCCCTCTATCCGCCGCTCTCCCTTCTCTCCCTTCTCCCCCACTCAATGGCTCCCTCAGGGGATCTTCCTTGAGCATTAGCAGAACACATCCAATGTCCCAGCTACATGATTTCATGATATGATTTGTACCGGGGATTTGCAATAATCCGCAAATAAAGTTGAAAGTGAATGACTCTCAATAAGAGACGCAGACAAGCAAAACCAAACCTTTTAAGATTTTCTTTATCTTTAATGGCATGAAAAATGAATTTGTTTTGCATTAGATCACAACAATTTTGCAGGGGGCCCTGAGTATGTTGTTCTGTCGTTGGCTTTTTATGATCATGATTAATTCCTGCACAGGAACCTCGCTGATATACATAATGCATCATTCGCTCATTTAAATGTTCAGTTCCTCTGCAGTTGCACAGAGCTCGGTAGCTCATTACACATTACCCATGTGTGCCTGGGAGTTGCAGTGTGCCAGCCACTCACTTGTAGTCACAGATACAGTATCTGCTGCTTTGGCAGGACGTCGTCCATTGACATTGCGATTAAACTCAGGCGTCACCCGGACCACTCCTCATTCCCCGCGTGTTACTCCCTTTATTCTCACGTCTCAACATCAGTGAGAACTAACTTTTTTCCCCTACCTGGTGGAGATGGACAGGGATGAGCCCTACTCGCACATTTTAATAAGTCGGCTTCAAAGGTGTCGGGTGAGGGAGAAAAAAAAAAATCAAATCAAAACAGCCTGGGTTAATTTGAAATGTACTCTGCATCTGTGATGGGAAACAGCCTCACAGGTAAGTAAGGGAGACAATTAGGGAATATCCGTAAGTGCAGGAGCTGCATACTAAAAAACGCAAATCACTATTTCCCCATCTGGCCCCTACAGTGCCGAGAACTGCAGCTGAGGTCCGATTTCACCCGTCAATCACGGCCGCCTCGCTGTGGGGTGTGTGTCCTGGTGAGAGAACCTACCCCCAAGTCATTAGCACACACAGTCAAACTGTACTGAGAACTGCCCCGCGCCGCTCCGCTCTACACCGCGGTTTAAATATCCCCAGCCTGTGACAGGATCAGTTTAGCGATCTGTAGGATTGATCTCCTCTTTAAAGTTTTGCCTGAGGCGACTCTAATTGGGAACGAGGCTGCCTCCCACTCCCCTCTCTCCCTTAACTGTCAGTCTTGGCTTTGTTTACTGAGGACATGCCCAAACCTATTTACTCAATAATGAGGAGACGTGGTGGGGATGCTGCTGATCACATTGAGGCCCCCAGCGGGACTCCTGCATGCTGCGAAGGGCGGGAACATCATTTCAGACTTTTTTGAGCTGTGAAAGTTCGCCTATGTCGTCGCTATGATGTAGAGCCGTGGACATTTTTGTTCCTGCTTGTTTTCACGAACAAGTCATATTCCTTGATTTCCAGAGCACTCTGTCTACCTCGGGGGGATTGATTGTGTCATTTTTTTTTCTGTGTCAAACCATGCAGTTCACTCAAATCTGAAATATAATAACGGTTTAATAGACGAGATGCTTGACTACAAGTTGACAAAGCACTTGAAATACCTCCTCCGTGTTAACGCCATTCAGGAAGAATTACAATGAACCATTACCCCACTCTGAACACGTGAGGCATCACTGTGAAGTGGACTATTCATGACTGGAGTGCCCGGGCCCTATTGGGCCTTCGAGGCGAATTCCTCTGATTCTCACTCTCATTTAGGTTGTTTTCATTTGCGCTGAATGACAAAGCCTTTGGTGTGGATGGCAAGGCTATAGAGTCCATTGATGCCCATTGGGATTATGAATGATGAAGTGGAGAGGCTGCCGCTATCACAGGGACACAACACTGCTCTTAATAGAAAAGCATTTAGAAAGGCAGCGGGGAGGAGGTGGCGGTGCTGGGGGCTCTCTGACACTCGACTGATAAGAGGCAGCTCTTCAGAGGTGGTAGTGTGTACAATGAAACACGCTGATGGGGATACAATGACACACATGTTGCGTCTGACAGGCGGTGATTTAGACGTGGGGGTAAAAAAGAAGAGAAAAAACTGGATTTGAAAAAAAAAACTGAATTTCATGATGCGATACCCCCGGTAGAGAATTTGCCCGCGACGCTGCTGGAGGATATTTCTACTTATTGGTTTGATTTGAGGGGAAAATGCTTTGTCATTGCTCATATGTGGCCCTGACAGATTGAAGAGGTGCAGGGAGGCGGGAGAGAGAGAGAGTTAGCAGTGTAGTGGCACGGGGAGTGAAAGAGAGATATGCAGAACGGGAGAGCTGTCAGTTTGAGGAATGAGTCTGATAAGAGGAAGGGACTCAGCAGATGGGCAGAAGAAACCGGCAGCACACTTCTCAATTAAACATGTAAATACCAAAAGGAGGCAGCGATGGAGACGAGGAAGTTAAATAAACACAACACCGTGCTGTGATTACAAGCTGGAAACGCCGCCACCTTTGCCACTTTTATTTATTTTTGTTCCTGAAACTCTTTCCTCGATCTAAAACTTCTGCTTTACATTATTTTATATTCCATTTCCTCCCTTTTTGGTTATTTCTTTTGTCATCTCCTGTGGCTAAATTGATTCATGTAGAGTCAGGTTCTTTGGGAAGTCGCACGCCCACCAGGAAATATTGTGATGGATCTAATTGAGCCATTCACCCATTTACTTTTGTCCTTTTGTTGTTATTCTTTCAATTTTAATATTTTTTTCTAATAATCGTTGTCCATCATTTTTACATACATGCCCCCCCGCGCGCCTCCCCTCCGACGTTCACCCTGCTGTGAACTGCGGGGAGTATCTTAAATACTTCTGTAGGCAGTGTCCCTGACATTAATAACAATGAGCTTGGCATAACCACAGTACATTCTCCGGGAAGATTCACAGTTTGACATTCAGCCCAGATGCTATCGCGGAGCCTCGGCGTTTAAGACCGCGGCGAAGACAGACATCTGTCACTTGTTACCTTTTGAAGTGAATGAGAGAGGGACGCAGGGAAAAACACAGTGGACAAAAGGCCATTCTGACCACAGACCCTCAGTGTTTACAAACGGAAAGAGAGAGTGACAGGAGAAACTCGAGATGAATGGATCGCTGCTGTTGATCTCGCCTCCTCATTCCGTGTGCTAAGTTATTCCGTGGCTGCTGCCCCAGTGGGGGGTGCAGGGAAACAGGAAGTTGAGAGAGGCAGGCAGAGGCAGACAGAACGCCTCGAGGACTCTGGAGGAGCCGAGCGCTGCAGCCGGCATGGGAAAAAAAAACTTACTGTACACTTCTCTGTCCTGGGGTATCAAAAATTACAAATGTGAACATAATCCACATTTTAATGAGTGGATGATGCTATATTAAGGCAATATTTGCAATAGTGTTGATTTGTCACGTCGAGGCAGGAACACTCATTGCCTTAGCTGCTGTTTGGTAGAGCATAGTAGGAGAATAAAGCTCTTTGTGCACCAAGTCCATATTTTTCACGTTTACACAAGGACTCCAAAACTTTCCTAAGTCATTAAAGTTTTCGGAACAGGTTTGATTGGCTGCGTTTTTTCCGCATCTGTCAAACATCTTCCAGGGAGTTGTCTGAACTGTCGGGGATCAGTTGGATCACAGAAAATTTGTTTTTTCCGTCTTTTTGATACGTGGTCTGAGAGCCGGTAGCTTCTCAACCTGGATCGCTGACATCCTGGAATAGACTTGGAAGCGATCGGGATTAAATTTCGCTGCTCGTTGATCAGAAGATGAAATTCTCCTTGTTCCTGACGGCTTCTCAGGTTTGGATGGATCTAATGCAAGAAGTGAGAGGACCACGAAATCCTCCTCGGTGCTCAAGTCCATTTTATCTCCGACTGAGAATTTTCGGACAGGACAAAAATAATACAACGGTCCGATCTCTGTTTGTCGGACGATATTTATCGGCTGATCGATTAAATTAAAGTCGTACAAGAAATACGGACTTGGTGCGCAAGGACCTTAAGTGTAAAGAAGTGCATTTTGATATAATTACTAGAACAATGGCCGTATTCATTTATCTTCTGTCATGTCTCCTCAGACCTGTTTCTATTTCAGGTTGCACGTCAAGTGAGAGCAGCTATATCTGGCTGGCAATTAAGCTGGTCCTGCCTCCCCTTGATGCTTGATTAGTCCGATTGATGGAGGAGGCCATATGTGGCGGTGTCAAAACTTGGCAGCCAGGCTCCATCCTCTCAAATGAGAGGCAGGCAATAAAGAGGCAGGCTGCCCAGAGTGGGTGCACGCTCGCGAGGCCTACATGCACCACGGTTTTGGGCTCCCTGATATGTTGCCTTTTCTCTGGGGGTCTTCCGGGGCACTGACCACTCCAGCCAAGTTCCCGTCGAGGGCAGAGGTGGCCACCGGCTAGGGGTGTCACTGCGCTGAACCCTCTGGGGCACGAGCTCCAGGCAAGACGTGGGGGGTGTGTGTGTGTGTGTGTCGGGGGGGTGTGTGTTGGAGTGGTATGGGGGGGGGGGGGGGGGGGGGGTTTAGAAAGCTGAAAGATATGGCCCCCTTCCCAATCTCGCTCGGAGACAACAAAAAGGGAATGCTTGAGAAGGGGAAGCAGCGGGAGGAGAGCACAAAGACAAAGGCGCGGGCAAGGTCAGTCTAGCTAATGGGCCTGAGCCGTGGGCTGCCTGGGGCTAGGCACACTTCTGTTCTCTCTCGCACACTGGGCCTTCAAAGACCCTTCAGTCCACCCCTCTCCTTCTTTCCTCTCGTCCTCCATCTCTTCCACTCCTCTTTTACTCTTTTCCCCACTTCCACTGGTGACACTTCCTCCCTTCAAAAGGTTCGCCACAGAGCCCTTTAAAAAAAAAGTATTTTTCATGAAACACTTCCCCGATACTCACTAGTATCAACAATTGTGATGCTAATGAACGATTATTCATCCAAAACACAGGGTTTCCAAAATTATGGAGAGGTGTATTTTTGAATTTAACCACGAGGAAGCGGAATTCTTCCAGGTTATCGGCTGTCAGCGACCATCATTAGGTCCAAGGTGGGTCCCTGGAAGTGCTAAGAGGAACTGTTGGAAATGAGGAGGAGGAGGAGGAGGAGGAGGAGGAGTGTTGTTGTCAGGTTGGCTGGCTGGCGTTGCTTGGCTCCACTCGAGGGCTCCTTTAATGTGCAGCGGAGTAGAATAAGTGAGTGGCTGTGGGCACCAGCTGAGCTCACTCTCGTCTTCGCCTGGTAGCTGAGGGGTGAGCCGCTGCCACCTGACACTGGGCACACGGCTCAGGGCTCCTCTTGGCAACGTGGCACGGCACACATGTCCCCTCATTTGGATGGAGATTCAGACACAACACACAAAAGCTTTACCCCCCCGGTCCTCCTCTGCCTCCTCCTCCCTTCCCTCACTCGGTCTCTCTTTTTTCCCCCTCCTGTGTTTTTTTCCTCTCCCCTTCCTTTAGTTTTTGATGGCATCATAATAATCTGGGTATCTTCTTGATCATGCCCCATGTTTTTTCTTTTCCTTTTTTTTCCCCCTCATCTTCTCGGAGACGAGTTTGAAATTGCCTGCGTCAGGACTTTGCTAATTAAAGTCATACTTTCAAAAATGCCATAATAACTGTTAATTAGCTTGATGCTATTTTCAGCATAATTTGCTAATTAGTGGAAAACCTGTACAGCGTTTCTCTCTAATTACAGTATGGCTCCGCACGGCGCATCTGTGCCTTGACTCCAAATGATACCATTACAAAGTCCCGTATTACGCATTCTCTCAAAACAGTTAATTGCCTCCACAGATAGTGAGATACTTCAGTCAGCTGATTTTTATGGTAATAAATGGACAGGCACAGACACAAACCTCCCTGGTTCATATTTATGAAATATGGAAAAGGAAAACAACCTCCTTATGAGATGCATGGAGTTAGTTTGGAATATAATCTGGTTTGGTTCTGTGATGATTTTGTGCGCTCATGCGTCGAGTTGCCGGGACTTTTAATGAAGTTTGATCTATTATATGTTCTAACCTTGTGAGCGACGGAGCCGTAACGTTTGTAATTAAAGCGAGCGACGCAGACGGTAACGACATCTGCGTTATTAAAAGGTAGAAGCGAAGCTCTGATGGATTGCATCTTCTGGGGTGGTTGCCATGTAAATACAAGTAGCTCCATAATGTGGCCATGCCACAGCTTATTACTGGGAATGTAACTAGCTTGTCGCCCCTCCAGTTATTTCCATGTAGTCTAGCAGGGGGGGAGAGAAATATGGACATGACCACAGGTTGACCCTAATACATGTGTATACGAGACACAAATTATGAGTCATTAAGTGTGGTGAGGAGCGTGATTGGCATGACCTCTGACCCGGGGACAGCAGCTGTGCCCATCCTCCGCCTTGCCCCGCTTTTTGACAGCCACCAGTCTGACAGGGCTAGCGTCGGCGCCGGCTAATTAATGCACCACTTCAGAGACCCTTTCATTTATGGCTTCTGAAAGGCATTATTAAATTAATTAAACCACCAAGAGTTAGTCATTATGAAATCAGGAGGTTTACATGGATGACAGCGTTTATGAATTAAACATCCCCAAAGTTCCTCGCAGGAGATACCCCGAGCTGCGTGCGGGTACCTAGCGCGACAGATGTTTGCCCCCCCCTTCCTCGAGCTAACCTGTATTGCAAGCGATTTAGGTCTCATTTGGGGGTTTGGAAAACTGAAAGCAGGAGAGAAAGAGGTTCAGGGTAGCTAATGAGCAGAGAAAGAGAGGGGGAAAGGAGGTCACCGGCTCTGTTCATCTGTAGACAGTGCAGATGGTTCTGTTTTATACAGTACAACAATGGCGTTACATCAATTTGTTGATCGCTAATAGATAGCTACTCTCAGATGAATTGCAGACTGGGATCAGTTGTCTGCGGGTTTCAGCGGAGAGCTCCACATTTATAGCCTCGAAACATTTAGAAAAAAGCCGTGTGCTGTTTTTAACTCATCATGTGATGTGAGAACTACAAATGGTTCACGAGATAAATCCCATAAAGTTGAGCTTAGCTGGAGAGCAGAGGGCAGAGATGAGTGGCTCACTCAGGAGCCTCGACGATAGACTCCTTTTCATCTGCGGACTGAGATTCGCAGATTATCTCGAGAGGCTCTCTATCTCTGTCCTCGTCTCCAGTTCTCCCTTTTCTGCTTCTCCACCCTCCCTCCCTCGCCCCTCGATTCAGGAAGTTTGCCAGCTACTGTCTTTGTTTACAATGCCAAGGGAAAATGTCAGAGCCGTTGAGAAAAATATCCTTAGAATCTTTCTTCTTTTTTTTTTTCATCTTCTTAATCTAACAGTTTACTGAACTTGATAAGTGTCCTATCAACATGCTAATCAAATTACTTCGGAACCAAAATTGACAGTTTTCATTAATTATACAAGATTATTCTAATTGCAATTCAAATTTATTCATTCCGAACAGAAGGTATTCAGTAATATTTTACAAAATTTGCATATTAAATGGAGGGAGTTGTGCATTATGCATGGTAATGTATGCACAGTTTCTTATTTTTAACTTCACGGCCATATGTGGTGTCGTTGTAGGAGCAGGTGAAAAGTCTAAGTGTGTTTAATTTGCTTGACAAACATTCGGCTGGAGCTTGTCAAGGGGAGTATTGTGAATGCCAATCTGTATTCCCTCTTTATTGATTACCTCCAAACTCTCAACATCTGGAGGTAAATGGCACTGAGAGAGATGAACTGAATCATGGGATTAGTACCTTCAATGACTGAATCACTATCAATTACTTCAATAGCATAATTCAAGTGCGCCCGCATAAAAGCTACAGTACCTCGGTTGGAGCCAGGATTAATATTGCAATTTAACGTAACAATGGAAGCATGGGAACGATATGGATGCTGTCCAACTTTTCCACATTGATGTCAGAAAGCTAATGCCGTTATCTAAATACGAATGTGTTTAATTCCTAATTTAGGCTTTGTTTGTAAAATGAAAAGGCTCAACGCATTAGGCACATGTTTTAAAAGGTAATGGATTCTGTGAGTAAAACAACCTTATTTATTCACTGAGACGCAAAACCCCCAATTTGCTCTTTGTTTTTATTTCCTAGAGCGGGCAGTGAAGTGCAAACAGCTTACTGGGAAGCTGTTTACTACTGTATATGACAAAGGGTGTGCGCGAATGCATGTGTGCGTGTGCGCGTGTGTGTGTGTGTGTTTATAGGGGAAGGGGGCGGAGGGGGGGTGGCTCTTCCAGCTCCACAGGCAAGGTCTTGTGTTGTAATGTAAGCGTAATAATTATCAAACAGCATCGGGGGCCCTGGGTACGGGCTTTAACAGGGGGAGAGCATGTTTGATATGTAGAATCAGCCCATAGTGCATCCATAGAGGGTGACTAAATCGCACGGTTCATGGATCACATTAGTATTGCTCTGCATCCACCCTCACACTATAGGTGATTTCCATTTAGACACACATTTCCACATGAAGATAAATATGACTTGAATCGTAATTTCCCTGAAGTAAATATAATACAAATACAACATAATACAGTGTCAGGCCGGGCAGGCTAATAGATTACTAGCGTGTTTTCCATTTGTATGGTAAGTGGTGAACCTAGGTGGTAGTCTGGCGAGTAACAAATTGAATGTTTAATCCATCTCAGTGCAGATTGAGGGTATCAGAAAGATCGGTGGTCGTATGAGTTCTCCTGTGACTTGTAGTATATTAGATATTTTTGCTCTTCAGGGGTTTGAGAAAATGTTGGATTAACAGGAGGTGCAAAGTGGAAGATAAATGCAACGTCTTATCTGTTCTGAAGTTGTCTGTTATTTTTCAAAAAGGTGTTTGGGCTTGACGTGGAGTACTTCCAGTCACTCAGCGGCGTTATCGCTGATGTCGGATTAAAAAAGACACGAGCTCTGTTTGACTTAGATAGTCACACGCTAATTTATAACTTTTAATCATAGAATTATACATTGTATTTTATATTACAATACTGAATTATTAACTTGACGGTTGCGCACCAATTAAGTCATTAAGTTCTCCCGTCTATGCTAGAGCTGTTATTGTGCATAATAGGTAAAATATTTATATAGAGATATATACGCTTATATAATATATACATCCTAGACTGTTACCAAACATTCCCCAAGTACATATTTAATTCTTCAATAAATGTTTGCTCTGGCATTTTGGAGAGGCAAGATTAGCGTCCGCCACACAGCATCTCGTATAAAGTGTGACAAATTGATATTTTTATATAGCTTAATCTGTTTACTATGATGTTTATGCGAGGAATTATTACAAACTAATTAAAGAAATCACTTTGATATAATTAGTCAGATTTCAGGAAGCTCATTAGTAGTAATTTGCATGAAAAATAAGCCCTGTAGTGGTGCTTAGACCCAGCTATTCGATCTGCGCTTTATCTGGTTACACATCAACCCCCATTGTTTGTTGTTTGAGGGGCCGTCTGAAGTGGCCCACAATATTTTCAGTCATTGCCCCGAGAAGCGGCGGGGCGTCTTTCAACAGATACCTCCCCTAAAGCAAGTCAACCTGTACGTGGAGGCAGACACACGCTCCTGTGTACATAAGGCAGGAGGAGCGAGCGGCAAAAACACACTGTCTATTTATCTGTCAGGTTCCTGACAAAGAACTGAGCTGACAAGTCAGGGTTTCCCTCGGCAGAGCGGGGGGGCTTTATTCACCGTACTTACATGCCCGGTCTATGCCCAGAGACTCATGTTATTTGCAAATCACACTCTTTGAAAACGCACAAACGGGGCGAGACATGCCACGCTACGGGTTTGTCAGCTGCCTTCACAACAGCTAGCTGTATCGCTAACAGTGTGCGGTTCGGTAAGGAAGCAGCTTTCTCTTAGCATTTGCCTCGCTGTCACTTTTTTTTTCCAACACATGTGATCTGTGTCTTCATGCTTGGGGTCTCTCCCTCTCCCTCAGAGGGTTGCCATCTTCCCTTTGGACTGACAAATAAAACACCTACCTAGTCACTGCTGAAATAAAGAAAAAGGAAGAAGAAGAAAAAAAGAAAAGGGGAATAAATTACATCAGTCTCTGCAGAGGAATATCTCCCAGAGACGAGTATATATAATATAATCATATAATTTAATAAAAGGAGCAGTGATGATTTAGAATAAAAGCGCTTTTTTCCGAATGCATTTTTTTTTCTCAGGCTACCTCAGTAAGAGGGGTTCAAAAAAGCTCCTACAAAAACAGGACCTGTTTATTCTCGGTACCCGTTTTCCCACCGCGGACGAAATCCTTCCCTAAACATCCGGACAGAGAGGCACTTGTGTGGCGCTGATGTCACAGACCTACCTGGCCTCCCTCGCACAAAAGCTAAGGTATCATTAGCTTGGCGCACACAATGGCCATTCAACCGAGCCACAGCGCTCCTCAGGACCAGGGAACAATGTTATTTTTTGTCTCAGAATTATAAAGACAGAGTTTTGCAGGAAACCTGACAGACAAAACCCTTTAGAGGTAAATGCTCCAGGCGGCTTTTGGGTTTAATCTTTTCCCATTAGCATTTTGCCCCCACCCTCCTTGCTCCCACACAAAGACCATATTTACAGGGTCAAAAGTAAAGCTCCAAAGTCTCTGGGGACTTCTTTTTGTGAAAATCTTTCCTATATTTTGACAACTCTTTTTCTGCTTTTAATTTTATTTTCTCCTGATGGATCTCATATGGTCCACTTCATAGTTAAATAAGATCACATGTGGGTTTATTTGTTAAATGTATTATGAAATGCATTTCCCCCCCGCAGTAGAATAACAAAACGGAACAAGACATCGTACACACTCGCTCACCCTTAAACAAATATTGTGAGGAACTGCACATGCAAGCATATTAAAAATTATTAACCCACAATGCAGGGGTTTATATAATAGTTATATTGTCAACAATACAACAGCAATGCTAAGGGTTCATATGTGCTACCTTTGTGTGTGTGTGTGCACACATTCACTTATGCTTGTGTGTGTGTGTGTGTGTGTGTGTGAGAGAGAGTGTGTGTATGTGTGTGTGTGACTCCATGTGTGTGATTCATTCCAGGGCAGTTTTAGTCCTTATAAAATATTCATTTTGGTTGTGCAGGGCCCTGTAATTGCCATCTCTCACCCTGAATTATTTATACCTCGCACAGACTGACAAAGCTTTGCCATACGGCCCCAGATGAATCAGAAAGCAGCCATCTCTGCTGCCAACAGCACTGGGCTTTCACACAAATATGGCAGCCACGTCTCTCTGCCTGGCCTCTCTTAATTTGACATTTTCTTTTTCCCCCTGCCTTTGTCCTAGGTGCACAGAAAGGTTACCTGTTAGCTTTAAGCACCGACCTGCTCTCTGTCTTTCTGTCTCTATCCCCCCCCCCCCCGCCTACATGATAGTCCACAGTGGGTGTTTCTTTTCCCCTCTTTCTCCCCCCCCCCCTCTTCTGAGAACACGTTAATGTGGCGGCCATGTCAGAGTGGCTGCCTCATGTTTTATGATGACTGACCAGTCCTGACAGCCACTTTAGATGTATGTATTATACATTAGTAATAATATGATGTAGAAATACACACATACATTTGAGCATGCATGGACAGAGAGCAAAACCACCGACTCACAGACCTACGTGTAACACACACACACACACACATGCAAATAAGCCCCCACCGGCCCGCAAGATCCAGCATGGCTGTCGGTAAATGGTCAAAGCCCCCCTGCTGGCCTTCCCTGAGCAGCTGCGTTCCTTTGCGTCCTGCCTGGGTCTGATCACTCCAAGGTGCCACGGGAGTGAGACAGCGCTCTATGGCTCTCATTGTAGCTCAGGGGCCTTCAGGAACCCCACGTCCAACACCCTAAATACAACTATTCACCCTCGCCAGTAACTCCGACATATGCTTATCTTCCATCTCACTAGTGCAGGGAGGTGCTGACTGGTATTTCCTCAAGGCCCCAAGCTCCAGTGCTGACCAGTAATCAAAGCACCATATTTCTCCACTTGCGCAAAAACAACCTGGAGATAGCCCTCTGCCGTCCAGCTGGCGAGCAGAGTAAATATTCCCGAGAAGCGTATTGTTGATGTACGTGATTATTTTCGTAATGTCAGCAGCCCTCATGACTGACATCGTTGAGACTGTCATGGCCATTATCAGCAATCATCATCATATGAGTTTTATGGTGCCGCTGATGATTCAATAATATTTATGAACTCCAGTTTGGATGTAGATGATGCTTGGCTCTACAGCGGCAACCCCCGTGTTTGATTCGCTCTTTACAACGAGGCCTGCGCGAGACAAAACAACGCAGAATTATTTATGTTTGGTGTCTTATTATATTGTGTTCAAAGTCCTGGTAGAGAAAGAGCCGTATTCGGAGTAAAACAAAGAACAGCGTGCAACAGCACACAGCCTCAGCAGTATCTGGATGTGAGGGGATGGGAGAGGCAGAGAGAAAGCTCGGGGCTAAACATGCAGTATGTGGCGGGCTGGAGCTACAAGCTGCATAACGCACACAGCCTTAGTCCACCGTTAGCAAGTGATGGATAGTTAGCAGGAGCTCAGAGTCTTCGTCTAATCTGTTACAGTAAACCTGTGCCAAGGCCTGAAGGGAGTCAGTGGGGGCTAGCTAGGAGTGGGTTTGACGTGAAACCATTTGTGAAGACGAGCGATTCTCTTAAGTAAGAAACTAACAGTGTCCGGAGAGAGAGAGAGGGAGGGAGAGAGCGAGCGAGACAGGAGGTGAGGAGAATGAGTGAGAGTACAAGAGAGAGGAGGAGGAGGAGGAAGAGATACCATAATGAGTCCTGTAGCCATGGAGTAAATGAAGAGGGATTGACAGAGTGAGGGATCCTCAAGTGAAATAATGTCAATGCCACTCTGCCCATTAGAGAGAAAGGGGGGGATGGTGGAGGAGAGGGTAAAGAGGGATGAATGGAGGGACACAGCTACATCTTAGGGTGCAGAGGAAGCACATGAATTATTTGTGACACCTCCGATACACACACACACACACACACTCAACCACCGCTAACAAAAATATGAAATATGAAACAACAAAATGAAATGACAATAGCAGCTGGAAAAATAAAGAAATAAAAACAAAATATAGGCCTCGGAAATACTCAATAAATTCTGCCAGACATGTAGTTGGGATATTTGATGTCGAACACTAATAATCACAGTGACATCTGCCTTGCTCGCTCTCGGAGGAAATGGGCAGGAGCCCGTGAGTGGAAGGGGTTAATCTCCCAAACCCAATAAGGTTGGATAGGGAGGCACTTGTTCCCTGATAAAGAAGTGATAGGATCTGTGGGTCTGGTCCCTCGGTGCTTGTACAGGGGTAGAGCAAATATTGTTAATGTGCTGTGGTTTACTTCGGCTAAGGCGAGAAAAACAGCTCTGCTTGACGAGAGAAGACAGCGGCGAACCAGAGGCCGGGGCGGCAGCTCGGCTTCGGCCTCCCAGGGACTTCACCGGCACATATACGCGAGCCCACTCAGTTGCATAAATAAGCGTACGTGGAAGATTAAGATCTATAAGTGTCTCTATTTCTCTTTTTACCTGCTCCGCCTTGTCACAACAGGGATCTGAATGCAGTTCAGTGGAGTGCCTAATAACTGGAGCAGTAGGTAGGGGAGGCAGGAGGCTTGACATTAAGACCCCAGCGTTTTGGAAATCCGATATGCTATTGACCCGTGTACTACTATCTCAGCGTAGAGATCTGGTGTCAGCAGATTGTAGTCTGGTGTTGGGAGCCGTTTCTTACAGGGCTCCTATAACAGGGGCCCATTGAGTCTGGGAAGCAGCTGGGGCCTGATGGGCTGGAGCTGGTTGGTGATCGATACTCACCGCCCCGCAACGGATGACCTCACTGTCATGGCTGCCGGCTGTGGACACTGCATGCTAGTCATTAGTGCCGGGGCACCAATCAGGAGCTTAGACTTGTCAATACCTGACTCTTACGGATACTGTGGCCATCTGTCAGTGTATTGTGTAACGGCCTGAACAAATGTTGGGGAGCCCTTTTTGTACAATGCGAACAAGGTGTGCTATTAAGGAACACAAAAATACACTCACATGAAGGTATTTCAAAAAGTTCAATTTTTTAACTCTTTTATAACAAGTCATTAAAAATAATAAAATTCCAAAAAATGAATGGATAAAAACAGGAGTGGACTTGACAGGCCAGCTAGCCTCCAGTGTCGATGGAGCCTTCCTAATAATACAACATTATCCTTATTTGCCCTCTTCACTCAAATCAAAGGGATGGACATTTATGCATGAGTGACATCAACCCGGGCAATTAAGTTGGCCATTTAAATGAGAGAGGGCCTTCCTCACCTCGTCTGTTTGTTTTTTTCCCTCTCTCTCTCTCTCTTCTTTTTTTTTCTGTTCCCCCTCCGTTTGATGACGGGAGAGGGTGAGCTAGAATTAGGGCGATGGGTCTTCCTTTGAGTGTCAGCCTAAAATGATCAGAGTAAAGATAAGAGGGTCTAGCAGCCCTCAAATCAGTCAAAGTGCCAAAGTCGGCCTTTTTCTCCTCAATTACCGGGTCTGTGAAGCCAGGGAGTGGAAGGCGCAGAGCCTGCTGCATTACTAAAGAGACAATCTATTTCCCCTTTGACCAGAGGGAGAGAAATCATTATGGCATGATTAGTAGCTTCGGCAGTGGGCGAGCATGGAGGTACCACGGCAGAATCGTATATTAATTGCCACGGACCGGGGCATGAGCCGGATTGTTTTAGCGTTGATTTGTGGACCTGTATGAGGAGCTGTCGGAGATAAAAGCCGGTGTCAGGTCTTAGTTATACTGGCAGACTTCGGGCACGCAGACAGAAAGGGTTGATGTCAAAATGAGGCTTCCGCGGCTGCCCTGGAAGTCTTTCTCTATATGCCTGTCGATGTCTTCCTCTTTGTCTTTCTTCACACTTCATAGTTTTCCTTTACGCCTCCTACTATCCCTCCCTCCACTCCCCCATTCCCTCAGATGGACTACACCCCACCCCTCCCTCACCCTCCTTTCTCTCCCCCCCTCTCTCTCCCTCTCTCTCCTCCAACTGATAGCTGCCTGGGCCGATTATTTCATCCAGTGCGGTCCACTGAGAGCCTCCTCTCCCGGCTTTGGAAGAGCTTTAATTAGCCATGTTAATATCCCCTTCATTGGCCTTAATATCACTCAACACCTTCCTCCATCTCAGCGGCCACCAGGGTCCCCCTGTCCTGTCAGAACAGCTGATTATTGAGAAGGATAGCTTTAATCAAACCTAATTGCAGTTCATTCTTTCTCTCTATCCCCCTTTGCCCTCCATTGCCAACATCTAATGGCAGCGACGACTTGATATCCCATTAAAAAACAATTAAACAACCTCCTTTTGTCTCCGTGCGTGCCAAAACACCAGCGCAAACTTCTGTAGATATTTAAGAAGTAAAACAGAGAGAGAGGGGCCTTGTCTTAATTGCTCTCCTTTTCACCAAGGACCAATTTGCACCGTGCTCATGGAGAATCTTAACCAACTCAAATGTAATGGATGCTACAGCACCGCCACTGTTGTGGACTATGAAAATTAAGCTTATCTTTTTCGCGGAGAAAGTGCGCTTAATTGCTTTCATAACAGTAAACATAAAGGAGCTGCTTTATGATGGCGTGGGCACTCGGCTTCTCGTGTTTATTGTTTCTTAACTTTTGGTTTCACTGCGGTGGGGGAGCAGTGTGTAAAAGCTTTAAAGGGTCTGAGAAGAGACACAAGACTAACTCTGGGAGTAATGCCTTTCTTTTATGAAGTCCACGTATTGCCTGGGAAATGTATTCCGTCTCTTGTTTTGACATACAGTAAATTGTCTACCAATGGGCGACGCGTGTACATACACAGGCTCACACACGCGCCCCCCCCCCCCCAGTGTGTGGACATACGTGCACACACACACACACACACACTGGCCGTACCCAATCTGTATGAGAGGCGACAGACAAATAAAAGTCGTATTTCAGGTCTGCTTTCCGCAGATGTCTGCTGCTCTACATTATGACTCTTTGGGGAAATAAAAACAGGGTCAGGGAATTAGAGTACATAATGGTCATTTTGATGATCAGCCAACAGATGCAACCCGAAAACACAGTGAACACAATCAAGCGAAATGCACTAATGACAAGTCAGGTTTTTTATGGCCTCACCGCACACCGACAGGCAATCAGCATTCTGGCATGGGTTAAAACGCCTTTTATTGATGTCCGAGCCAAAGCTCCTCGGATGTGGAGTGAAAATTTTTTCTCACCTCTCCTCTCCCTCCTGGGCCCTCGGTGGAGCCCAAGGTATAGGAGTCTATCGAAGAACGCTTCCAAATGACCAGTGCATGTGGTAATGTGGCCGGGGTTAGAGGGGTCAGTTCAGACTCTGATTTATGGCCTGGCCGGGATCCCACTGGGTGAACGAGAAAGTCTTAAGTGTTGTGCGAGCGTCCTCGCAGGCAGGCCACACAAGCCACTGTATTTAGCTGAATGAAATGGCCGTGCAATCTATGGTGCAATCTATGGTAATCCAATGAGCTGCTGTGATTCAGCGAGCCAAGTTCGCCTCACAATGGAGACCACAGTGTTGCATATACAGTAATGCTACTGCAATGTGATGAAAAATAAATACAACTGCCTGGTATTTATAATGAATCAGAGAAAGCAAAAGAACAATCAGTCACGATTCTTCAGGGAGAATTTGCAGAAACAACAAGTCGATTTCATTGTTTACTCCGGGTGGTTGTGTAAGATTTTTACACAATAGGCAACATCTGAGACAATTTTTCTTTTCGGGGCCTTGTTGTTAATCTTCCTCTCTTTAACTATTTCATGTCTGCGAGACCACAGCGCTCACGTGCAGCCCTCGATCCGGGGCGTTTATCGGTAGATTTAGCGAGACCTGGGAGAGAGCGGGCTGAGAAAGGCAGCTTACAAACTAACCAAGCCCAGATCTCACTCAGACGTGACATTTGTTCAGAGACGATTAGCCAGGTTGTAATTTGTGGCATAATTGCCTCACCCACCCACAAGTGCACGGGTGTGTGTATGCGTGTCAGTGTGTGTGTGGCATACGGCAGTCCCAGGAGTGTCCGCCTAATTGCCTGACAGGACTATAAGTTTTGTGGCGCGCTCTCACCTTGTTAGGTCCTTTATCCCTGATGCTCTTCAAACAAGACCTGGTCACAGGTGGGCCTCATTTGCTTCCCTATTGAACAGGAGAACTTTAATTGCACAGGGGGTGTCCTGGGATTAAAGAGGTGGGTGGAATATCAAGTGACTTCCTGTATGTTAGTGGCAGATGGGTGTTGCGAAAGACCCGTGAACTCAGGTGAGGGGATGAGATGACAAAGAGACTGATGCTCCTGATTTTTGAAGGAATATTAAGCAGCGCGACGTCCCCAAACTGAGACGGTGTAATGTCACGTTTTGTTTCTGACTGAGTGCGTGGATGGATCACTGTGTGGAGGAGATGTTATTTGAATAATCTGTCTATAGCAATTAAGCTTTAAAAAGGTGTAATTAACGTGTTTTTTTCCCCCTCTTGTTTTGTGTCCTCTCTTCCAGATTCTTCCTAAAGTTCTTCCTCAAGTGCAATCAGAACTGTCTGAAGAATGCAGGGAATCCACGAGATATGCGCAGATTCCAGGTGACTGAAATCTATTTCACACATCTGTCTTTTTCTGTCTGTTTATTGCAGAAACACACACACACACACACACACACACACACACACACACACACACACACACACAGGTGTACAAATGAACAACTGCCCTTCACTAAGTCAGCTCAACGCACATTCACATATGTATACGATTGTATTATTGGCACGTAAGGAGGCAAACACCGGGGGAAAGTGAGAAAGCGAGGGATTTTTTTTTTCTGTCCTGTGCGCTCTGGACAGAATATTTATTAGGGAGTAGCATCTGACACAAATAAGGATATAGGATTTAAGAGTGCCATCAATTGTGTGCCTGACAGCTTTCCGAGCCTGAGCGCAGAGGGGAGGACGATCCAACCACATGTAACAACAGTGTTAACTCAGAATCTGTCTGGCAGCGGAAACGCATACCTTCTTATACACACATATGCGCCGGCACGCACACACACGGACACACACACACATATGGATGCATGCACATACACGCCAGCAGCGCTTGTATTTGCTTTGTCTATATCCCCTCACTCATTCTTACCCACATATGCATACACTTAAAGTCACACCCGCATTTCTCGGTACAGCCAGGGAAAACCCGTCCTAAGCCATCTGAAAACCATCATTACTTGTGGGCCTCGCAAAAACTCGGCGATTTACACTGAGAGGACATGACCGTTGAACACTTTTACTGCTTCTTTAACCCTCTCGCTTCTAATGTGTCAAGTAGTTGAGCCTTGAAATTATTGACCCCCCCCCCCCCTCCACCCCGCGCTGATCCATTTATCCAACCATCCATCCAGCCCGCCCCAGACATTCTCACCGCAAGTGGCCCCCGCTAGGTCAAGGTGAGAGAGGGAGAGTTTAGTGTGATTTGTCCTATCGGGATACTGACAAACTATAGGAGGGCGTCCGTCACTGACAGCGCTGCGTCTGTGATAGACACACGCGAGCCAGGGCCTCCTTCCACCAGGAGGAAGCCCAGACATGAAACAGACAGGACAGGGGTGTCCCCTCCTGATGTCACCACCATCAGACCTCCCCTGCCTCCGCACATCTCCCCCTCAGGGTGAATGTGGAGTGATGCGTGACAGCCACCAAAGGGGCTCTCACCTCTCGCTCCCATGTGTCAGAAGGAATGCCAGAACTAAGTTGTAGCATCTGACTTTTTTTTCCACCCCCCCCTCCGTTGTTTAGCTAAAACATTCACATTAAAACAACCAGATTTTTCCTTTTCGCTGACGACCATCCGTTGTCTGCAGTCCAGCAGTTAGTAAGCCGTTTTTTCCTCCAGATAGATTTCCCAGATGCTCCAGCCTAGGTGTTTCTCTGGCCAGGGCTGTGTATTCTGCATGCCTTCCACTCCACTTATTACCCCCAAAAACCAGCTGGAGGCCAGAGAGGGCCCAATCCATCATCCTCAGCTTGGCCCAGCTCTGAACCTGCTCACAAGAATGGAGCTCTTTCACTTCCCCTTCTCTACCCCCCGAGTCCCCCCCCCACCCCCCACACACCCTTCCCAAACCAACCAAAGAAAAAAAAAAAAAGCGCCCCCCTAAATTCCACTGCTACACCGAGGTCACTCACCGGCGAAGCAGACCTGAGAGGGGCTCTCTGTTTCCGGCTCTGAAACACTCTGGCCATTCACACGCCGGCTCACTGTTTGGAGATGTGGTGGCCCGCAAAAAAACAACAACAAAAATAAGCATTATGAAATATGGAGTGTGGCCTGGAATCGGATCCTGGTAAAATGTTTGTTGAGTGAAGGGGATGGAATACGGCGCAGCTGGTAATGACTCCAGTAATATTTTAAAAGGGAGGCCTTTCCGTCCTCAAAGAGACGGACGAGCCTGATCAATAACTCCGAGACTCCGCGAGGACGACAGTTGGTAGAGTGGGTTTAACGGAAATGGTATTTTAGCGATTGAAAAGTCAATTAGCTGTACACAAATGCGCAGCGTTGGAAAGCAAAAACAAAATGGCCGAGAAGCAGGGTAACTGTAATGCGATACGTCCAAAGAGAACAACCACTCCACGAGGGTTTTGACAATAGGGATCGATAGTGCACAGACGCATCTGGACACAACCGCACAAAGCTCCTCTGCACCCCCCTGCACACCAGTTGGGATATCTGTGCAACTCTATGTCTGGCATGTTGTGTGTTTTCTCTTCTACGACATGCTTAATCACAATCTTCACCTTCACTCTTGTTGCAGGTTGTCGTATCGACGACCGTCAATGTGGACGGCCACGTCCTGGCTGTCTCCGACAACATGTTCGTACACAACAACTCCAAGCACGGGCGAAGGGCTCGCAGACTCGACCCTTCAGAAGGTACGCCTCCTTATCTGGAGTATGGTAGGCACATTTTTAAATCTTATGATTTGCCACGCTCCTTTTCTTTTAGCTCCTCTCAGACATCCCATATTTGTAACTTTTTATTTTAAAACCAAATGCCTACCATAGCTGCCTCTAGTTCCTTCAACTCTTTTGTTCCTACATCACTCTCATTTTTTAAAAAACTTTCTAAGTTGCTTTTTGCCTCTCTCATGCTTGCTGCCTTTTTTCTTGACTGGAAAGAGAATGCATTCCTCAGAATCATTTCGATATCACTAATGATGGTGATGATAACGCTCTGATTTGTGATTTAAAAAAAAATATAAACCACTTCCAGTCTGCTAATGCACCTACATTTGTCCTAAAAGCCGCTGTGAAACATGATCAAATTGCTAAAGAATTTGGCTGTGAGGTCAATTTCCTGTCATTGGGCTCTGCAGTGTTAGCTGTGAGAGAGCTGAAACAGGGGGAGGAAGGAGAACGAGAGGCAGGGAGGAGGGGGGTGGAGTGTGGAAGGCTGGGTTGAGGGTGTGTGTGTGTGTGTGTGTGTAGGTGGAGGGTTGGGGGGGGGGGGGTGGGGGGGGTGCGCTATGAGAAAAACAGAACTTACTGTTTTTCCTCCAACTGATTCCATATGATAGACTGATTGCCTGCTCAGCCAAAAAAGAGAGAAAAGACGGACCACCAAACCATGGGAAATCCAAAAAGTAAAATGCGCCAAACATAACCCTGTGACCCTGGTGGCCTCCGCTCACAGATGGGAGCACACGCAGCTGAAAGATGGTTGGAAAAAAAGAAAAAGAATAAGAAGGAAAGAACTGACTTGGGCCAATTGTGCAAATTGCTTATCTTCAGATTTCAAGAGCCAATTATGGCTGGGCAAACAGTTTATATACACCACTGACTAAAACAAGCTTCTCTCCACATTAATGGGCATTAATGGTTCTATCACCAAAAGCAAATGTAATGTTTAATACAACAACGACTAATAAAAAAAAAAAAAAAGGAAAAAAAAAAATTACACGACTAGACAATTAATATATCTCAGTGCTCTCTAGTCCTAGTGGGGGGAAAAGCTAATCTATTTGTTTTTGTCTTTATTAATGACTCCTCTACTGGAGAACAAAATCAAATAATTAAAGTCCTGCCCGGAGCACCGAAGTCATTATGTTCGCTGACGTTCTGTTTGTGTGTTTCACGTTTATGACACGATAGGTGTGGATCGCCTAGCAACCAGTTTCTTAATGAGGAGAGCAATTAAAGAGGTTGAGCCCTCGCCTCCATGTTCCCCCGCTCCCACGAGACCGCCAGTGTTTGGTGTATGTGTGTGTGTCAATGTATGTGTGTGTGTGTGTGTGTGCCTGTGTTCTTTACAGGTTACCCCAACCCATCCTTTTCTTCCTCTCCTCACCACACTCTTCAAAGCATTCGAGTGACGCCCCGTAAAGCCAGAAAAAGACGCTATTGTCAACCGCCCAGTTGAACATGTCTTTGTCTGATAACTTTAAAACACCTTCCCTCTGCTAAAGCGTCTTTTTTTGTTTGTTTTCCTCCCCCGCCTCCCTCCGTGACTCCGGCTCCGTAACTAATTTAACATGCATCAACAGCGAACGCCCGCTTTGTTTGATTCACCTTTTAATAAACAGAGGTGTGACACGCGAGGAAAGGCCGCTCACTGAAAACAAAGTGATGGCAGCCTCTTCCTGCGTGCAGCGCTCTGACAACTCGCGGGCAGACGGACGGCGTGCTTTAAATTAGCAACACATTCTTCCTTCAGGAGTTCACCGGGCGAGAAGCCTCAGATATGTGACTGACTGACGGAGGCATCCTTCCTCTCAGCTTTCACTGCACTTGCAGCCCCCGCTTGCCTTGCATTGATCAAGACGTGCTGCCCCCTATTGGTGCGCAGGCGGGACAGCCCCCCTTCGGATGACAGACCCCGAATCCCCACCATGTGACATTTTTGTTCACTTGTGTGGATTGTCACACAACAAGCATATTATGCATTCAGACACGGACGTGCTTTGTGGCTGCCTGTCACTCAAACATGTATAGATTCAGGCTCAAAGGTGCATAAACATGCTCACAAATAGTCGAGTCTTTCACACACACGCAGCATCACCCCCCACACACACAAACGGCACGGCACCGGCACACACACACCTCTCTCTCCCTCTCTCATTCTCACTGTCACACACACACACACACACACACACGTTCCTTAGCTCAGTTCCACCATTATAGAGCCCCAGACAATATAGGAGACTCAGCATAGAGCCTGCAGCGCCTGCCTCATTTGCATGCCAAGTGGCTGTAATGCTGTTAGGGTTTATGCAATAAAGACAAGTGAATCCAGACTGCTGGGCCTAAGAGGAAGAAAGAGAGGGAGGAGAGAAGGGGGGAAAAGGAGAGGAGGAAAGGAGAAAGAGAAGGGGAGACTAGGAGCGAGAGAGGTTGAGAGTGAGCGAGAGGCAGTGAGAGAGCGAGAGAGAGAGAGAGAGTCAAAGGGAACAGATGGCCCAGGGAGAGGTAAAAGGTATAATCCCATCAGCTGCACTATCAACCGACCATCTGGACATCCCACAGCACAATTACAACACATTTCAGCAGGCAGAACAAAGGACGGCTTCGCGGGGCCACATCAGACCTGTTTGAGTGTCACAATACTAGAGCCGGGGACCTCCTCCGCTCAGATCTCAGATCAGTTTTGACGTCCTCTACAACCCACCCTAACCAGAGAGGAGAAAGATTAGGACGGATCACAGATCAGCCGCCCCGGGTCATTACACGGCATTTGACGACCTAGAGATAAACTCACGCCCGCAGACAAATAGATAAGGCTAACACGTCGTCACTGAAGAGAAACATGACATATGAATCCCCAAATCGTCTGTGGACCAGAGTTTGCGTCGACTCAGTGATGCAACACGCAGAGCGGCCGGGCCCGACGCTTTGCATCCTCATCCGTCCTCATGATGCCTATCATCTGCTGAGGGGGCATTGTGCGTGTCTGTCATCAGATCGCCTGTGCTGACTGTGTAATCCACTTCTCCACGGTCCCCATTCAGCACATGCTCCCCTCTCTGTCTGTGCATTGAGACATATGCAAATTTCCAGGCAGAAGGGTGGACGGCTTAGGGCCTCAGTTGCTGCCTCTCCATGGGTCTTTCTGTGTGTGGGAGGGGGCACTGGGATTTCCGAGGTGGTGCATGTGTGTGTGTGCGTCTGTGTGTGTGCGTCTGTGTGTGTGCACCCGTGTGTGATTGTGGATGCTTGTCGGAGGTTTCAGGCCGCAGCTGCCCCCCAACAGTCGCCGACGCCATCAGGCCCGCTTCTTGCCTCCTCCTCCTCCTCCTCCTCCCTGCCCCCCCTCGCTCTCTCATCCCCAAAGTCAATTTGTTTACAGTAATTTTGAAGGGTGAATTATTTGCTGTAATCGTCCGCACTGATGAAGGTCAGGCCCTTAGAGGGGGCCCGGCATGCCCATGGAGGGTTGGTCCTCTTTCAGACGCTCTGCTTCGCAATTAAGGAAAGCAAATGTCACTCCTCCAGGCCTCACAAATGAAAATCTGTACGAGGTGATTAGCATGAAGTCAACAGCGCCTGTTAAAGTCAGATTCCCTGTAGTACCAATGTGTGTGTGTGTGTGTGAGAGTGTGTGTGTGTGCACTTTACGGGCAGGGAGAGAGAGCAAACATGACCTGAACAGACCCAACAGCAAGGCAAACAAAGGGAGATGTCTTGTCTGAGGTGATTCATACAACAATGGCCCACTGTGATTTACTTACTGGATGGAAAGGATAATAGAGGTGTAGAAGTGAGCTTGTAAGGTGAAAAGGAACTTGCCAGAATAGTTGCTCACATTTTGCCGGAGCAGGGGAAAAACATGCACAATTCATAGTGTGTTAAAAGATATTGATGGAAATAGATTAAATCTGATATTGCTATTTTATGGCGGGCTGTCATGCTATTTCTGTTGTAAACACGGTGTTGTGCTGAACACCATATTAAGGTAATGCATCAAATGACAGTGAACGTGAGGCCCCAGATCACTCAAATTAGATTATAATAACAACCCAGGCTGTTGATGAATGGCAGAGCGACGTCGCAGAAGTCATGCCAGATGAAAAGCATTGTAATAAACAATACGGAATGGATTGAATCGATCACAAAAAGAAAAAAGAAAGAAAAAAAAGCCCAACAAACTGAATAATTCATGAGTGCATTTCACGTTATGAAACCTGAGACTAGAGTCGCTGTGTCGGCACTGTACAGCATATGCAGAACAAAGGTAATGAAATAACATGCACCAGCAAAGCTTTAGCTTGTCATTTCCACTTTAACAGCCTGTATCCTTGACTCATTTAAGATGTGTTCAACTTTGAAATTTTTACTGTACATGCCGGTGCATGCTTAATCAATTCTGATAGCTACATTTGCCCTGACACATAATTTGCTCCATCAAATCATTTTCCTGGCGAGCCCGGCGTTTAGCCTTTGTGAAGTGGACCATTTGAAGGGTCTGCTTAACTACACCACTCCAGCGCGCTGATAAATGATTTTGATTCTCATGCCTTAAAGGACAAATCCATCATTTTTTTTTTTACCAGGGGGCAATTTCCATGATATGACTTTGTGAGAGAGACATGGTGGGCTGAATGTGGAGGTGATGCTGCAATGTGTCTGTGTAGAAAGAGACATGGGACCCGAATGTTGAAGTCTGGGTGCTGAATAGACTCTTCTCTTTGTCTTGGATAAGCAGCCACCCCGTGCATCAAGGCAATCAGCCCAAGTGAGGGATGGACCACTGGAGGAGCCACTGTCATCATCATAGGGGACAACTTCTTTGATGGCCTACAAGTCGTGTTCGGCACCATGCTCGTATGGAGTGAGGTATGATGACTCTTTGTTTTTTACCGGTTCTAATAAAACCCAGTCGGGGAAAAATTAGAGATTCAAAAAAACTGTCAAAACTGCGGAGACAAACTTTCTAGATAACGGCTAACACTTTGCAGAAGGCTCATTATTTCTCTGCTCTTCCCTCTGTAATCCAGCTCATAACTCCCCACGCCATCCGCGTCCAGACTCCACCTCGGCACATCCCCGGTGTTGTGGAAGTCACGCTGTCCTACAAGTCCAAGCAGTTCTGCAAAGGTGCCCCTGGGAGATTTGTCTACACTGGTGAGTCCAAAAAAAACAACCTTTCTCTTTTCTACAGGCTCCCTCTCCTCCCCCCACACCCCCACGTCTGATGGAGCCCTCAGCCCCAAAGTCCAGGCGCTATTAATGGACTAACCAGCGCCCTTGCTTGCTGAATGCTAAATGTGTGAGATCTGCATGGCTAGCGAGAGACGTGTTTTCGCGGAGGGGCTCCTACAAGTGCAACTCGATCCCCCTCTGACCTGCCATCGTACAAGGGCGCTGCCAAGCTCTGTTAAACTCAAGCTGTCAGGAGAACTCGTTCTGCCAAGTTTCTTAATCTGCCCTGTTGTGAGATAGATAATGCTCTCTGCTAATTTGCAGATCTTCTGAGGCAACATGTGGTTTCGTTTCTGTTTTTTTTTTATGAATCAGATTAGAAAAGTAATACCTAAGTTAAGAGGCACGAGTGTGGGCAAAGTTATTCATAGGAAAAGGAAAGTGGAGGCGACAAAGATGTGTATGTGGTCTGAGGGAGGGTGTGTGTGTGTCACACTATAAGTAAGGGATCTGATTATCTTGGCTAACAGAAGGAAGTGGTGGTCTTATCTGTCATCATTGGTGAGGAGACAGAGGTCGCGGGGGTCAGAGCCTGTCTGACCTGGAAGCCTCTGTCTGTTCCAGCCCTGATGGGCAGAGTGAAACGGGGCACCCCCACTTCCCCCAGGCCTCCAGCGCAGCCGTGGCCTTGAGCACCTCAGAATTGCAAAGTGAGGGCTCACCCCCCCGCGCCCCCCAACCCCAGCCCCTCAAAAAAAGAAAAAAAAGTCCAGACCCCTCCGTCCTGGGGCAGCTGTTTCTCATCAAGTCCCCCCCTTTCTCTTGCTCCCCAAACCTCCACCGCTACCACCCCCAGCCATCCGTCCCCTTCTCCTCCAACCGTGCAGTCTGGCCCAGCTCTCCTGCATTTAACCTCCCTTGCAGGAGCGGAGCAGAGGCCAACAAGGCACCGGGATAATGAAACAGGAGTGTAGTAGTGTGGCTGCGTTAAGTGCATGTGTGTCTGTTTGTGTGAGCGAGCGAGAGGGAGGGAAGTGTGTGCGCTCGGCCTGCCTGCGTGCGTGCGTGTGTGTGTGTGTGTGTGTGTGTGAGTACATGTGTTACTGCACAGCCCTGAGAAGGTGTATAAGTTAAGACATTAATGGCTTCTATAGCACCCTGGTGAAAGTGCCAGGTCCCTTAAGAACAGACCCCATTAGTCACAGAGGCTAAGCGGATTGGGATGATTACCATCAGGTTTTTACTGGGGAAACGTGTCCCCTTCTCTCTATCTCTGCTGATCCCACCCCCCAATTCTTCCTCTCTGTCTTCCCCGGGTTCCTACTCACTTCCAGTTAGTATAAAGATACAATTACCCCTGGAGGCAACGGTGGTACAATTGATTAGTGCGGTGAATTAAAAGAGAAAGTCACCAATAGACAGGTCCGTCTCCTCTGCTCTGCTATTCCCTGTGTGGCTCACCCTGATTGTACGAGGGGTTGACGCTCAAGAGAGAGAGAGAGAGAGAGAGAGAGAGAGAGAGAGGCCGTTAAAGAGAGCAGAATGCATAACGGCAGAATTGGGTATCGCCGAGTTCCATATGTACAGTAATTGCTACGTGAAAGGATGTTAGCTACTTCTCTCACACATTAAAAAGAGGGAATGGGCTGGAGCAGTGAGTGCAGACATTGAGTGGATCAGGTATTTAAGAGTGAAACAGCTCATTTCCAACCGGAGCGTTTCTGCCTGTGATACAGCACTTGAACAAATGGCATTTGAAAATGACCTGGAGTTACAATAGCAAATTACATGGGCTAGAAAAAAGGGCATGCAGCGACATGGTGCCGCCTGCAAGGCACCGAGTGTCATAGTGGAGAGCAACATGTGCATATCAAAGGTTTAGTTATCAAAGCTCATGGCTTCAAGCGTGTCTTGAGAGCGCGGCTCGAGAGGAGGGCCTTTTTAGACCCCACTTTTTTTTCATTTTTTTTCATGTTGACTCTTCTTGCACCACCACCCTAATTGTGGAGATTTACCTCGGTCAATTTAAGAAATTATCACAAATTACCAAGAGTCAACACAGAGGAGACTGCAGTCGATTCGCACAGCGGTGGGACACGTCCTCATTCGGGTTAGCACCCTGGAACGGCTCCAAAACTCACAATCCATTCTAGAAAGAGAGGCGTACGTCAAATGATCCTGTAGCCATTGACTATTGAACGTTTAAACCAGTAATGAGACCAACAGATATAACATATAAAACTTTACTAGGCTGTACTTTACTGACTGCTCCAAGCAGCTTATATCTGTACTTTAATTGCCACATTTTTTAAAGTAACGACATGTCAGCTATTTTCTTTTGCTATTTTTACAGTCTTTACCTTTTTACCTTCCAACAAAGTGCTGTCCCTTGGAGGTTGCTAGCTTGTCCTCTGTCTAATCCATGTATTGGTTATCCATTGGTCCGGACAGGACTGGTAGAACCAACTGTCAGCAAGGTTGTAGAAAATCAAAGGAAGAAAGTCCAGGCTGAACTGAGTCAATACTTTATTATACTTTATGCTTTATTAAGCCCTGCAAACAGCACATGCCGGATTTATCAGATATCCTTTAAAGGGAAAAGTCTCCATTTCCACCCTCATTTGCAGCCTCCTAACCTTTTTTTTTGCTGCATAGTCACAGCAGTCTATGAAAGAGTAAATCATAAATAAAAACTTTGACCGTACAATTTATCCAATTTAAGCTCCTAATTGCATCAGAGCTGTTGGTTTCCTAGTTTCCACGAGAGCTCCCCTCCAGGGGCAGCGATGCAGGCCCTTGGTAATATGGTTCTGCAAGCAGCCCTAACACACTCAGCCACTATTTATCCTAATCAGTGACATCCACATAACCAGGATTGCTTAAAATGAACCCCTTCCGCGCCCCAGAAAACGCACATTTACCGGGACCCCATTTGTCATGGGTAAATTGAGGGTCAGTAAACTTCGCCTGTATCCTCCAGTGGGGATCCAGGACATGCATCATAACGTTAGGAGAGAATGATTGGCGAAGGCTAGCTGTCACACATTTGTCAGGGGGAAGGGAACATTATTTGCTAATTTCCCAAGCTGGGCACTGACAGGGTGCTTCGTCTTCAGACCTTTGTTGACCAGCATGGCTTCTCGGCTATTAGTACAAGTCAAGTGTTTTTCCTTTTTTTCCCTTCCTGTCCTCACTGTAAAGCGGCAGTAATAAGAGCCGTGCGTTCGACCTCACATGGGCAGCGGCACACTGGGTGAAGGATTTTGGACGCTGCAGAATGCCCCATACAGGGAGCTGCTCTTGCCAGGCCGTGGTTGAGGCCAGACAGCCTTGAGGGCTGATGGATCACAAAGTTTCCCCCGTCAAGGTGACGCTATCGACTCCACTGCACCAAAATCTGACAAAATGGGTATGAGGCAGTCATTCATCAACATAAGGACAAAGAGGTCATGTGTGCTTCACTCAATACTGGTGGAGATCAAGAAATGTCAGTCCGGTAAGGGATGGAAAAGGAAGATGATGATAGGGCAGAGGGAAGGTTTCTTTTTTTAGTTAAGCCTCGACTACAATTACTTATTTTGTAAATCTATCTGTCTTTGTACAAATCCAAACTGGCAACGGGTTTTTTTAAACAGCAAAACATGGATATGAGTAGTGGTAATTCCCAGATGGAAAATTAAACTCACATCCTGTCCCACTGTTAGAAAGGGGAAAAACATGTTTTGTAGTTTTGGACCCTCCTCTTCCAAAGAAAAAATGTAAAAATAAAATAAACAAACACAGACGTCTTTATCGGGTCCCATCAGATCGGGCCCTGCGCTGCTCGGCCTGTGAATCGGGCCTGGACCGAGGTCTCCTCCCCGCCCTGCCGTCACTTTGAAGTCCCAGACTCAGAAGCAGATCAGATAGAATGCTTCCTTTTCATTTCCTGTCCTGCAGGGTTGGGTGTGGTACTCCACTGGTCGCTGGTCAGCGATTGGGGTGTGGCCAACAGCAAAGATAGGCTATAATGAAAGGCATTCAAGGAGGTATGTAAACAGATCACAGACGAGGACTCGCAAAGACAAACCAGATACTGAACACAAGCTGAAAATCCCTTAAAGTTCGAAAACACGGCTATTCAGATGTAGCCCCTTTTCCAATGGTCCAAAAACTCACTAACACCAACTTATATCTGGAGTTGATGTGTAATGGGAATGGACAAGATCTGTAGGCAACAGGTTATAGCCGCTTCTGGTCTAATTCGGAAAAACGACACCTGGGCATACAACAGAATTGATTGGCGATGGGAAAAAGGTTGACCACGTTTTTTTTGGCAATTTTACCCATGTTTAAAAAAACTCATACACCCACTAATTTTGGTGTAAAGGAGTTCTTTTCTAAACCAATTTTACTTTATCTGCAGATTTGAAAAAGAGAATCCCCCTTGCAGTATGAACTGCTACAATAAGAACAGAAGACATAGGCATTTGCAAATGTCATCGCCACAGTCAAGTGGGTTGTAACCAGTTGGCACAACAGTTTTAGCATGTGTCAAAGCATGTTATCCACTCGCCATATCCTCATACCTGCCTGTCTCATTACAACCCTGGTATTTAGCACCAGCTCCGCAGGAGTGGGAGCAGACACTCGTTGCCAAGTTAGATGGGCCCCGGTTTGAAGGCCTTGCTGGAGCGAGTGTGGAGCGCGACAAGCTTCCGCGGAGGAAGGTCCTCGTGTCCAATTAGAGGGCTGACGTGACACGTGCTCGCACTCCCCCACTGTCAGGCAGCTTGTCAGGTAGGCTTTGAGAGGCACGCTGTGGCATTATTCCACAGCGTGTTATCAGCAAGTGACCTGTGAAATCCAGCTCCAGGAAATTGATTGAAATAAGTACTTGCAGTTGAGCATGTAGTATCCCCCCCCCCCCCCATTACATATCTCTGTGAAATATATTGTGGGTATATTTCAGAAGAAAAATGAAAGTACGCAAGTGTTTTTTTTCCTTCCTTCCTTCCTCTCCCAGTAAGGAATGGTATTCATTGATTTAATTTTAATTGGACCCCACTTTTTGGTCCCACAGTATTGTTAGAGGTCCGTTTTGTAATGGCTCTTAAAATGGATTGTCCCCACTAAGTCACAGCATCAGTCCTCTGCCACAGGACAGATAGACATAGGCTACAGGGAGGTGTGGGGGGGGGGGGCTCTTGATAGACGAGTACTTTCCCCCTCCTCCTCTTTTCCCTTCCTCCTCTTCTTGCCCCATTTTCAGTACGATCCACATCCAACAGGCTTTAAAAGAATTCCACTCCCCCCCCCGCCCCCCGCCCGGCCCCCCCCGCCCTGCCGCATTTTGATTGAAATTCATCGGCAAGTTTATTGAGAAATGAATGAGGGAGGCAGCGCGGTATTGACTTTGAGAGGAAAACACAACTCATCTTGAATGAGGGGGAAAACGCGGCCGTAATTTAGCCGTCATCGATCCGCGCCCCGTCCATGTATTGATCTTCATTTTACAATATTAATTTGCGCTTGCAATCAGCTGTGAAGGGAACCCATTTGATTTCTGGTGGCTGGTAATGTGTGAAAGTCCGCCGGCGTCCTTCGAGAAGTGGCACACATACTTGAGATGTCATCTAAGAGGATTGAACAGGTGTCTCTGGCCCTTTCTAATAATACAGCCCACATGAAGGGAGGCTGAAATTATGGATCCGCAATCTGTACCATTGCTCCCTTTTAACCGTGTTAATTACATTTTATCTGTTGCAGGAGCAATATCTGCCGGAGACTGTAACTGTCTCGATTCTTTCTTTCTTTTTTTTTTTTTCATCTGTATTGGCTCAAAGTTCATGAAATTTCAATGATCATTGATCTGTCCCCATTGATTTATCTTAACTGCAGATCTTTGAAATTTTAATTTCCTGTTCATCTTGAGACTGGATGGAGATGGAACCACTCAGCGGTAACTGGCTGCAGTGGATGGAGATGATATGGTCAGTGTCGAAACAGATGAGGTTTGCTTTGCGTGGGTTTGCTGTGAAAATTCCAATTTGGCTTGGTTTGGTTTTTATTTTCTGGTGTAAAGATGGTCTCTACATCTGCATGCGTGTTCTCTATTCTCTCAGCAGCAACTGGAACATTTCCACGACGCGCAGCTGTAGCATGACGTCCGAGCATTTCACCTTTCAGTGTGCACAGGGTTCAGTTTTAACTCCTTGCGGTGACAGAGGTTTGCTCTCTCTGTGTCTCCAGCGCTGAGCAGCCGCCAGATGAGGTCATTACGTGTGTTGATACGGCTCTGAACCGCATCCGTCTAACCGACTGCAGGTGCCTAGGAGGCCTCAGCTCGACTGTTTGACAAGTCACAAATGCAATAACACTTAAATGAACTTCTGCCTGTGCTGTTTATCTGTCTCCCCCTTTTCCAACTCCCACTCCACCTCTAATTTGTGTTAAGGGGGGAAGAAAAAAATAACTGCTCAATGGTGTAGGAGGAGTGGAGATAAGCTCGAAGCAGTTAAGTATAATTAGCGAAAGTAATAGCTGGCAAATGGCAACAAGGCTAGGTTTTTATCTCCTGGAAAGATAGAGTTATCGTAATAAGCTGTAATGGCTGGCAGGAATGCTAGTACTCTGGTGCAAGCCTCCATTCAGCCTCACAGACTTAACAAGGAACAATTTCCCTTAAATTTACTGCTTTGCTCAAACATTTCCCCATGTTTATACCCCGATACTGTAAGTCAATACACCAGTTCAATCCACTTCCATATAGACCCAGGGCACACAGCAGTGTATCGCCGTGTAAGCACTTCTGGCTGCCAACGTCGGCCATGTTACACTGTTCCTGCAGAGCGGTTACTCATGTCCTATTTCTAGGGAACACGGAGAAGGAGCAACAGACCCCACTCAGATGCCATGTACACGCCATCCACTCTACATTTTAAGTAAAGTGGCTGGACTGAGGCGGCTAAAGGGGCTCTCAGGGAAAATGTGTGAGGGGCATGAAAGGCCGGGCAGATTAAGGCGTCAGATCAAAATAAGACTGGGAAGTGCACATTCCAGGCCGAGGAATTCCACTGAAGCCCTGCCACGAGCGCTCGGGCGCATGCGCCATATTCAAAATTGGAAGTGATACGGTCACAGCTGCACACCGAGGCCTGCATTACATTTCTTCATATTCTGAAACATGATCATTCACTCTCCAGAGTGAGAAAAATACTGAAATATTCATAAAATATTTCCCCACCTTCATTCTTTCGTGTAAAAAAAAAAGCGTCCGACCCTCCAGCAGGTCTGTTTCTTTGTCACCTATTGCGTTAATTCCGCTCATGTGTGGAAACAATTCTTTCGCTGTTTAAATCTGGAACATATGTGCTGCCACTTTGTTTCTCTCGTCGCTTTTGTTAAATTCTAATCATCTCGGAAATCAGACCATGGAAAAAACAAATCTACGGGCGATTACGTCTCTGTGAATGTAACACAAGCAGTGGGGAAAAGAGACATAATAATAACGTAATTGAACAAAACATGTAACCTGTCTAAATCTGAGCAGAAGATGAGAGAAAATGAAAATTCTATTAGTCCATAATGTTCCCTCCGCTCCCCCCCCCCCGCCGCCCCCCCTCCCCGCATGTGCTCTTCATCCCTCCTGCAAAGTATTCAAATGCAAGCCCTGCCTTACCTCCCTGTGTCTCTTTTTCTCTAATTATCCATGAGGTCAGTAAGCAAAATGGGGAAGAAGCCAGGAGATCAATACAAATTATCCCTGAGCAAACCAGTGCTGACAGTTTGAATTGCAGCATATGTTTACCCAAAATCAGGCAATTTATCTTAATATCAGGCGAGTAATGCAGCAGGGGTGAGAGGTCACACAATCTCTCCACCTCATAATTACCCGCCTCTAAAACAGGAAAGTGGTATTGATTGGCCGCGGGCCGGGAAGCGGGCGTGACTGGAACGTGCCAGCGACCCCCCACCCCCATCATACCTCCTCCCAGTCCCCCCCCCCCCCCCCCCCCCCTCTTCACTCCACCTTCCCCTGTCCCTCTTCCCTCCCCTCGGCTAGACTCCCCACCCTGCGCAGGATTTATGGGATGTGTGTGGAGGGTTTCATGTTACCATGCAGCGTCTGAGAACCCTTACAGGAGGGGTAATGTGAGGGGATGGGAGGGGGGGGGGTGTACACTCCCTCCACACCCTCACTCCCCCCTCCCCTCTCCCTTTCACCGTATTGTGTCGGGAGGACGGGGAGAGGGCCAAACTAATTTTGGCGTGCAAGTGCATC
The DNA here is from genome assembly GCF_947347685.1 of Pleuronectes platessa. Taxonomy (NCBI): domain Eukaryota; kingdom Metazoa; phylum Chordata; class Actinopteri; order Pleuronectiformes; family Pleuronectidae; genus Pleuronectes; species Pleuronectes platessa. The sequence continues at coordinate 18,478,722 of NC_070637.1, forward strand.
GCGGGGCTGGATTCGCCCGTTACATCTTTAGAGGAGAGTAAAGTTTACGACAGGGTGTGAAGTCGGGACATAATGATGTGGCAAAGATTAAAAAAAGACACGGGGCGAGGAGGTGAGAGTTAAATAAAAAAAAGTGGGTGGGTGGGCCGGGGTGGGGGGGGGGGACTGTCACCGTGTGTGGTGTAAGAGGAGTCGTCCCAATGATTCTTGTAAAAGCTCCGAGGGGTGAAAGGAAATCTTTTTGCCCCGCGAGTAAAAAATGTGCGGAGCGACGCGATGAATACACACATAACGCAATTTATTGTCCGGATTGAATATAAGTGCTCAGTATATATCATCAGCGGCTCTTACAGGATTATTGACATTGTCTGTGTCTGTCTGCACCGGTGTACATGCCACGACTACAAAACTGTCAACTCATCAGCTGACAGCACCGTTTAGCGCTAATGCAAGTCTCCATCAGCTGTCAAAAGCATTTGCATGAAATCAATAGCAGATGGCGGTCTGTGTCACCAATTTCATTACGCCGGGGTTGTTACAAAGATCATCTCCATGATAGATGAGACGGCGACATGTGGACATGTGGAGATCATGCCCGGCGCTTGGACTGCAGAACCCCGAGCCGTGTTTTTAAAACCCAGATCGAGTGGGAATAACATATTTGTCCACTTGTATTTAATTTCCCACATGCAAACGCTGAACACAAGTTATTAACTTCACAAACACTGATGAATTAAATCCTAAACTTTAAGACCACGGGATATCCTACCCTCCGAATCACATTGATAATTATTTCACGGGTCTACATTTACAGTCGGGCGTCATTATCATCGGAGGGGCCCATCAAGCACGGCACCTCTCCCAACCCCGGTATCGTCCTGTACTGTACGCCTCTCCGGCTGTGTTCCCAGCATGCCTGGCGGGTTGTGTAGGCCCCAGCTGAGGCAGAGGACAGGAGAGCGTGATGTATCACCCTAAGAGAGCCCACTGACAGCCTCTGATGATGGATGGCCTGATTATGGAGTGCTTTTTACACATACACAATTTACATCACACTGAGCAGCGGGGTCTGGCAGGGGCTGACATGCACATACACTCTCACAGCCGGCCACGTGCACTTTACACACACACACACGGGCGCCAATATGCATGCTCCGGTGTGTACACATGTATGAGTCTGCCACAGTGCATAGATAAGGAAGGAGGTGGAAATAACAAAAGAAAGGGGGCAAATTCCTCGCTACAGCCTTGTCATGTACGATCAATACGGCAGATCAATCCTTTATTAAGGAGAAGATGGCGTCCCCCCCAACCACCACCACCACCACCACATTCCGAAGCAGACCTTTTGTCGTTTTCGGGGACGCATGATGACATGTCAAATCAGATTTCCAGCAGTGTATGTTTGTGGCGTGGTGTTTATTCAGGTGTGCCGGGAGTAGCAGGGGCTGAGTACCGCTGTATTTGCGAGGAGCTGGATCCTCAGTATCGATTAGCCACCCTGCATTGTCCATGCTTGAACACATAATTGCTCCATTTGATCACGGTCGAGCTGGCAATTACTGTATTCAGGTTTCGGGCAAAAGTGGTGCACGTGTAAAGTGTGTGGGCTGCATGCATGCGTGAGTAGGTACAGCGTGTGTGTGTGTGTGTGTGTGTGTGTGTGTGTGTGTGTGTGTGAGCATGCCCGAGTGTGTATTTAGATGAGAAGGAACAAAAGAAAAGACTGAGAAACGTAAATGTTCATTTTCCGGCTGCGACTGCCCGTCCTGTGCTCCAGTGGCTCTGCCTGTGTGCGCGTGCGGGGGTGTGGTGGGGGGGTGGGGGGGGCGTTCGCTTGCTTTCACATTCGCTGGTGTTCAGCAGGTTCAGCGAGCTGTGCGGTGTTAATGCTGAAATTACATGCTGAGTAATGAGTGATGGGCCAAATTACAGGCTGAACAATGAATAGAGGCAGGCAGCTCTTATTAGTCTCCATAGAAAGCCATTGATTTATGAAGCGCCTTGCTCGGCGGAGTTACTCTCCTGAAAATGATATCTACATTGAGAAGTGATGTTCTCTATTAAGTCGTTCCTTCCCCCTTTACACCGCTCTCTCTCCTCCTCCTCCCCTCCGTCCCCCCCCCCCCCCCTGCCCTCCCTCCACCCCGCCCGCCCGCCCTCGCCTCGTCCTGCCTATGAGTGTACACATGATTGTTTAGAATCAGGCGGAGCTGTAAGGAAGCCTTCAATTACCCATTAGGACTGTCAGACATAAAATGCCCCTGCTCTCACCAAAGTCTGGGTTATGATTCATTTACTTTGTGCCTCTGATTCATCGCCCAATATGCCTCGTGCCCCAGATTACTATTTGAGGGGTGGGAGAGATTAATGGCTGCATGGGATCTGTTGCCGTATTTCACGGGCCCAGTGTTGCAGTACAGTCGGTGCAGACGGGTGAAATGACAGCAACCTACACTAGATCAATGTGTGGACAGCCTTTCACAGATTATTAAAGCTCTGTTAGATTAAAAGACCCCTGCTATGTAGTTTGCTTTTAGTCAATATTCCCAAGCAGATAAAAAGGGGGAGGGTCCATGCGAACGATTCTCAGGCTGATGTAGGCCATCATGGCTGTTAATGGAATAACACTCGGTGACACAAGTGTCAGAGGATCCCGTGTCATTTTCTATCGCCTGCCCCCCCGCGGAGCCACCGATGTTTCATGAAACCTTGTCTCGTCCCCGAGGATTCTTTTGAAATGAGGCATCCAGAAATGACTTCTCTCCTGTAAAGTCAGATCTCTCAATCAGGTTCTTCCAAAAATACTCACTACTCCGGAAACGTTTCCAATCCTCATCCTATCCTTTTGCTTTTCTTTCAGCCCTGAATGAGCCGACCATCGACTACGGCTTCCAGAGGCTGCAGAAGGTCATCCCCAGACACCCCGGCGATCCTGAGAGGTTACCAAAGGTGGGTACACTGTCCCCGCAGCACAGAGAGAGAGAGAGGAAGAAAAAAGAAAAAGAAAGAGAGAGACAGAGCTGTCTGAGGCTTTAATACTCTCAATGTGACAAATACACAAAACATTACCAGCGACACAGAGCACTGTGACCCCAAACCGTAACAGCTTTGCTTCACATATGTGGCTTACCGGCTAACCAGCGTGGTAATGGTATTGGGATTGTGTGCAGGGAGAGGCGTAAACTCTCTGTGTGGTAAAATAGCTCAATCAGGCGTTTTCCTCTCCAGTAGTCTGTGGAGATGGTAATCTGGTCAGAAACGACGTCTGCGCCCTCATTACCCCACTCATGTTTTCCTTTCATTTTCTGCAGCTCGATTTGGTTTAATCTTTTGTTTACAGAACCCTGTGCCGTAAACCCCCTCGTCTTACCGCGGCTAATAGACAAAGACTGCATGTTATTATGCTTTGGCTTTCTTATTGTTTTCTTTTGAACCTGGGTGAGGGAGTTGAAAGCCTCATCAGTTCGAGACACACCGGAGTGGCACACAAATAGGCTGCCATATTGAAATGCTGGAGCATGAAAATAAGGTGCACAGGTTTTTCTTCTTTTCTTCTTCTTCTTCTTCTTCTTCTTCTTCTTCTTCTGCTTTTCCATTATTATTATTTCCTTCCACTGCAGAAACTCTTTGATTCTTTGACTCTTTTCATCATTCCCTTTGATTCCCTCGCTCTTTTCATTTCCTATTGATAAAATCTATCTGTGTGTTTTCACTAATTGCCACCCTGCCAGTAACCATTTGGGTGAGTGACATTCCAGATGTGTGAGGTGTAATAATATGACTGATTAGTGCGTTCGGAACCCCTCGGCATGCAGTAAAGTGGCGGCCACCTCGGAGCTTTAATAATATTGTAAAAACCTTTAAAGACCTTATCTATTAAATCCCAGCATGCAACACAGCAATATCATTAAGGTCCAATGGACAATTTAATAAAGAACAGACTGTGCGGTGGCTATAGATGTTTGACCAAGGCAACGTGGAGAAATGGAACATCACAGCTAGTCCCTGGTTCGGTATATGAAGTGTTTCAATTAGACTCAATCCCCGTGGAGACAGGAAACAACACCCAGACATGAAATGTTACTCTAATTTCAACTGAGTACACTTACCTTTAATATCCACACGGCTCCCTCTATCTCCGCGGGCATCACTGGTCAATCTAGGCGCACTATTTCTACTTTATATAAAGTCACAGCGTCTTTGCGGGAAAAAAAATCCACATCTGTGAAACAAAAGAGAACAACAATGTTAAACACGGCTCTGTCGCGAGAGAAAGCCCCGGCTTTTTACACCCCCCCCCCCCCCCGGTTACGCCGCGGTGTTGGCCACGAGACAGATTTTGACACCGAACCCGAGATTAGTTTCCTGGGTGTGCGTATACTTAATATAGCACGCTCTCCCAGCCTTTGCATGAAACAATCACAGAGTGAGATGAAACCCTGCACTTCCAATAAACAACATAAATATTTGATTTGCTCTCTAATGGACCCAAATATGGGGTTCAGGGGGCATGTAAATGATCCCACCAAGTGATTCGTCATTGTTAAGCTTGCCATCTGAGGGTCAGCTCCCGGGGTCAAAAGCACATTCCCAATAAAACAGCCCGCGGCGTGCAGCGGGCCGGCATGTACATTTGGAATGAGAACAGAAAACAGCATATAGAGAACAGCCATTACAAGGGTGCAGGTGAGGCAGGGAGACTCTATAAAAAGAAGATAAAGCTGGAGGACGCGCGGTGTGCATTAGCGGAAAGGCAAATCGACACCGGGCCCACTCACCGCCTCTACCCCCCCCCCTCTCCCCTCCCTCCCATGACTTCACCCTTCAGTTGATAATATTACTGCGCTATTGATTTCCACCAGCCTTCTCCCTGGGACCAGTAAGACACGTGGTAATTGTGAGGAGACAGAAAGCCAATATGGGAGTGCTCATGGATAGCAAGGGATGCACGCTAATATTGTTGCTACACGGAGAAAAAAAGGGGGGAAGCTGCCTCTGATTGAAGTTTACCTCGTAATTCTAAGACAACATCGCAGATGACAGTCTGACCCTGTGGGAGGAGTGGAGATATAAAAATTCAATGCAAAGTCCAGGGTGAATATGAAAGTAATAAGTGTGAGCAGTCAAGTGATGAGAAGGGAGATTGGTTTGCGGGCATCGCGTTAAGTGAAGAGAGACTTCGGAATTCACCCGCCTTTTTAAGATCTTGTTATAAAACAATTTTCTATTCATAATATAAAAAAGACAATTTATAATACCATTTTGTGCCCTCTGGCAGTAATGGACAAATAGACTGGATATCACATTATATCACACTCAATTTCTCTCTTCTGTAACAAATTAGATTCATTATGAAATTAAAAGTGGAAACTCAATATTGTTTTATTATTAAGCTGATTGCTTTGGATTCTTTTCTTGCCCCCCAAAATGAGCATAAGCCCATTCTTTTCCAATTCTTTGTGTAATCCACAAGGAGAAAATATTACAAATGTGTTCATGTCAAGCAATTACCCATGTATTTAAATGAATCTCTCTTCCTGTGCTCTTTGAAGTACCTTCATCTAATGGCCCTATGCTTCTAAATGCATTCATTACCTCGGGCTAGAGCTAACAGAGTAATTGCCTTACAGTTTTAAAATGGCATTAGCACTCCAAGCTACATAACCTAGGCCCCCTTTTATTAACTGTGATAATATAAATACAACATCCATGTTAATCTAGTGCTTGAAGAATCACAGTCAGGCCACGTCGCTATTATTGTTGGATATTTTTTCATAACACGTCATTTGTTACGCTTTTTTCTTTTCTCTTTCTCTCTCTCTCGCCCCCCCCCGTTTGCAATAACGTAACACGGCGTCTAAATCTGAGGTGATCTGTCATCTGAGCGCCGCCGTTTAAACAGTTGTTGAACACGGGACCTTTATGCAAAGCGAGCCAAACAATAGCAGGAGAATCTGTCACGCATTTGTCACAGAACAACAGAAATCATTTGAGGCCTTTAATTGTTTCAATTTAACATGGTGCGTTCTGATATGTCTCCATGACAAGAAAGCCAATTACACTTATGCCGGAGCAGTATTGAGATTTACATGGAAATGCCCTCCGAACACTATTCCGTGTTAATCGTATTCACAGCATGAGCCGCCACGCATGAAAGCCTTCCGTCAGAAGAAAACAAACTTCTTCCTTGATTGGGTGCAGCACTTCTCATCATCCTCGGATATGACTAGGTTGCCACTTAAGCATAGCCCTGCGAGTCAGCTCGGTTAGTTAAGACACCACGCGGTAAACGACAGATTAAGGATGAGAGGCAATATCGTCTCCTCTCCTCCTTTTTTTTTCCCGAGCTGTCCTTATGTCACTGCTGCAAAGTACCATATGGACAAGGAGGGAGAGGACGTTTTAAAGAGAATGAAACATGGCTTGCGAGTGCCACAGTCTTAATTGCTTTAATTGTTGTTTAAAATTGAGAGCCATGTAGGAGATCTTGAAATATGATAGAATAGATTATTGGTAATTATTAACTGCAGACAAAAAGAAAGAAAACCACTTTATCTCACTCAGCAAGAGAGAGAGAAATCTGCTCTGCCTGATGAGAACACATCAAGACAGCTGGTCCTCTCATTTAGTCTACCTGCCGCACGACAACCATAATTCTTTATTTGTATGCAAACTAGATGCATGCAACGTTGAGCATACACACCAATTTCAGAGGTAAATGCCCATTCTAAGAGCCACCCATCCGGTAACGTGGGGTGGATTAAGCGATATGTTTCTATAAGAGAGCATGGCATACGCTGGAAGTGGCTTCTACAGTGATTCATCTTGATAAATCAAGGGCTGTGGTAGATATGCTCCTCGGGATGAAAGGGCCCATGCACACGCTCCGTACACACTACATACGCCGTGCCTTGGAAATGCAGGCCAAGTCTTGGAGGCCGCTGTTTGAAGGCGCGAAGGCTGTGTTTACATTCATTTACGGCAGCTGCCGTCTTAATCCCACACTGCTATTGCCAAGTGATGGAACACTTCAGACAAATTACCGAGGCCCGCAAAAGAAAACACAGCGAATGTGGGAAGAAAACAAGCGCCATCTGAGATGTTCCTGGTGACAGATTTGCATTGCTTTTAACCAGGGTTCTAACAGCACAGTCGACAAATCTCCGCTCTACAGCAGGTGACAAGCAAGCATTTTAAAAAACACACGCGAGAGCCATGTCTGCAACTTGCCTTTGTCAGATTAAACACACTCTAAAAGGAAGAGAGGGTTTTTCATAGAGCATATTGCCTTCTGTATTATAGAAAACAAAGAGAGCAGTCTGCTTGCTTGAGAGGGATTTAATTGTAAGTGCTGAATTCAAAGAGCAGATAAAGACACACAAACGGGCCAAACCCCACCTAGCCGAGAGCCTGGAACAGAGTGGGGGGAACAGGATCTGGGGCCAACTCATTTTCAGTGTTAAGAGCCAAAGCAACACAGCTAATCCGCATTGTCAAGCGGGGGCAAGCATGCAGACATGGATAAGACCACATCCTGAGCATCCGTGTCCCCAAGGCACAAGCACCCAGCTCTCGCTGGATGGGAAGTCATTTGTGAAGTCCTTTGCAACATCCAGTCAAAGAGGTTAATTGAAAAATTCCTTAATGTCATTACAACAGAACTAGATTAACCCAGAGCTAATTCACTTTATTGTTCTGAGGAGAGGGGGACTCGGCGCTGAACTCCGGAGCAAACGTGAAGCCTAGAATCAGGGGTGAGGTGTTGTTTTTAAAGGACTATGCCAGTTTAATTAAGATAGGGAACATTATTCACTGCTCTGCATGGTTGGAAGGAGCAAAGTGGTGCCACTGTAAAAAACGCAGCCTCTAAAAATCCGGGTGGCTTCTCATTCCGGTGGTTGAATATACAAAACATTTGGAAATATCGCCGCGGCCCTGCTGTGTGATGTTGTTTTGATATTTGTTTGTTGTAATGCGCTCGGGTCTTAACATTTGCTCTCCCTGTTTTGCTCATCAGGAGGTGCTACTGAAGAGGGCGGCCGATCTTGTTGAAGCCCTGTATGGAATGCCCCACAACAATCAGGTATGTGTCCACACAGCTCTGCTAAACAAGGAAACCATTGAAAAGTCCCTGGTAGCATCACCAAAGAGTATATTTCCACCACTATATCTGGAACAATGCATGGCTGCGTGCGCTGTGAGTTAACCGTATAGCTGTGGACCCCGCATCAAAGCGAAGAAACATAAATAACAAAAACCTCTGCTTTCCTCCCGGCACCTCAGGAGATCATCCTGAAGAGGGCAGCTGACATCGCCGAGGCCCTGTACAGCGTTCCTCGCAACCACAACCAGATCCCCTCGCTCGCCAACACAGCCTCCCACGGCATGATGGGAGTCAACTCCTTCAGCAGCCAGCTCGCAGTCAATGTGTCTGAGTCACAAGGGAACGACCAAGGTATGTGATCGGAGAGGCGTATGGCTCCATAACTCAGTGGTTCTCCAGAGTGGGGTCCGGGGACCTGCGGGGGGGTTCCTTCAGGGGGTTTGAAGCTAAATGAGAAATTGTTCAATTTCACTCATTAAAAATGGGAAAAAATTGAAAAAGATAGAAATACGTTTTTTTGAACATTAGCTCCCTTCCTCATTGGCAATATGGGGAGTTTAAGGGTCCAATTAAGTGCCAAAATGTTTTATTATTAAACTGGTATCATGTGCCGATTGGAAAATGTCCCCATTTTGCAGCAGTAAAAATGTCCATGATCGTTTCCTGACTATCTCCCTGGTAAACACTGTGCAAAGTGAACGGTATGAATGAGCTTCCCTCTCCTTCTTCCCACCCGTGTTATTCAGTGGGCTACAGCCGGAACACCAGCAGCGTGTCCCCCCGGGGCTACATCTCCAGCAGCACCCCGCAGCAGTCGAGCTACAACAGCGTCAGCAACAGCATGAATGGCTACGGCAATGCCGGCATGAACCTGGGAGTGCCAAGCTCCCCCGGGTTCCTCAACGGATCCTCTGCCAACTCCCCATATGGAAGTGAGTAGCTTGCCACTATCACACGCTGTAGTAGCACTAAGCTGCTGCTGATTTAATTCCCGGCTCCACACATTCGTTTTTCACTTCTATGAATCACTTGTGACAGAGTTATAACGTTATTGATGGAGATAATATATTACTATTCATTCGCCGGGGCTTGTTGTTTTTTTTAGTACTTCCTGGGACAAACGTGTGTAGCCCGGGATGGAAGTTGTATTCGTTTTTTTTATGTGTATTTCAACGTGTGCCACCTGTATTTGTTGAACCGGACAAGATGTGTTGACGGTAGGAGCCTGTGAGTACTGATCGTGTAACCCCCCCCCCCCCCCCCCGCCCCTCTGACAGATATACTATCCCAGCCTTACCTTAACTGCCCTCTCCCCCCCGAGCACCGTACTCACAGCACGTTCTCACTCTCTCCCCCCCTCCTTCTCTCTTCCCTCCCCTGTCGTCTCCGCAGTTAAACAAAAGAGCGCCTTCGCCCCTGTGGTCCGACCCCAGGCCTCCCCACCCCCCTCCTGCACCAGTGCCAACGGCAACGGACTGCAAGGTGAGCCCCCCTCACCCCCTCATCCCTTCCCCACGGACTACTGGTCAGATACCGCTGCTCAGGCCTCTGTCCGGTTTGGTGAGGGATTAATCATTACAAATATATGCATTTTGACAGGCCAATTTACACCTTTCACTTCACACTCACACACACACACTGCACCACATACAGAGCATGTCTTCACACAACACAACACAACACACACACACACAACTACAGCACTGCAAGCCTCGTCTCACATCTGTGCAAACACACATGCCTCCTTGTTGCCCTTTCGTACAAATGATCTCTGATGTCGCAGGAAAAAGACCTTCCCAGAATTGTTTTAGTAATTATGTTTATTAGGTTTTGTGCATGTGTCATGACCAACATGATTGCTTTGAAAACAAGCTTAGCCGTAGTGTGTGCCCCAAGATTAATAACATTGGGCTTAATGAAGTGGGAAATTAAAGTTCATCTTGCTACACGTTCATACTTATTAATACATGTTGTGCGGAAATTAATGAGCAATGCCTTTGCCATCATCTGCGCTGGCAAACTTAAAAGCATTTCAACCATGACTCTACAAATATACTCAGAGCAATATAGTAATATATCATCCCAGCACTTCACTAGTCGCCTAATTGTTAAAACGTGTGAAAATACCGAATATATAAACTCTCGGGGTGAGGTACAGTTGCTAATGATACCCGAAAGCAGATGGTGCTGGTAAAATAACGGAAGCTACCTTTTGATCTCGCCTAATCTCTCTCGGATAATGACACGTCTCAGGGAAAGAGGAGAGTGTGGCACTAATGCGCGGTGTAGTGCAGGGAGAGAGGGATGAGGAGACGAGGGGAGGAACAGGCAGCGAGAGCAGGAATCTGAGGGAGCGTCTAGTAGCCGGAGCACTGTGGCATTGTGGGAAGTGACCGTGTTGTTGCTCTGCCGTCACCACGGCCGCCTCTCCAGGGAGTCTGGGCCACTGTTTGCCATTACCCCAACGCCAGGAGAAATATCACACATGGCAAGAGTGGCGTGCTGGGGGCTGAAATGTCAGAGCAGGAGGGAGGTTTTCAAACTCGGCCTGTTAGGGAGGATGTGCGGCAGCCGGCTGGTGGACACGGCAAACACTCACAGGCACAGACGCAAACAGCCACATTGAGGCATGCATTCACGCACTGGGTGCACTGTCAGATGGCTGGACTTGCGCACACATAGCCACACACACACACAACAACACACACACACACACACACACATGCAACAGCACATCCATGCATGCTGTAAATTGTTCAAATTTTTTATCCAAACCTTGCTTTTTAAGCCCAATAAGTTAACGTTGCTTCTCTTTCTCTTTCTCCACAGCCATGTCCGGCCTGGTTGTCCCTCCCATGTAAATGCACTTTCATCATCTCAAGCACCAGTCTACCACTTCAGAGGACAATAACCCCCCCCCCCCCCCCCCTCTCCACCCCTGTCCTCTGAACACACCACAAAAACGCTGGTGTAATGTATAGTCAACCGCTCGTTCTGTTTTTGTTTTTTTAAAGATGAAGAAGAACAAAAAAAAAAAAAGTGAAGAATTTTTTGGTTTCTTTTAAATGACTTTCACCCCCCCCCCCCCCCCCCACCTGCAGAACAAAAGGATTTCACAAGGAACAATACTCTTTTTCTGTGGGATGCTTTTTTTATTTTGTCGTCTGTAAATCCCCCCCTCCCCCCCTCGATTTTATCACCCTTGAAGAGGACGAGGGATGAAGAAGGGTTTATTTTGTATACCTGTCGGGCCTCGGCCCCCGGATCTGTCCAATCATCCAACACATTCAATACTGGAAGGGACTCTGTGGACTCACCATCTGGTTGTAAAGTAAAAACACTGATGTACAGTACATTTGCCAATGGACTCGTTTGCCTCAGAAAATTTGTTTCTGTTTTTTCCTTTTTTTTTTCTGTTTCAACTCTTTTAATAGATTCACAGCAGTTGTGCGTCTTTATAATGTGACTTTTTTTTGTATTTTTACGTGTGAGGAAAAATTCACAGGGGCCAACACAGTTTGAATTACAACTGGAAAAATATGAGATATATAATGTAGAAGAATTGATCATCAAAATACAACAAATACGAGTTAAAAAAAAATAAAAGTAAAACGGGGTGGGGCCTGGGCGGGTAAGGATGTATCATGTTTCATTCCTGCATTTTAACTTAAATTTTGTAATTTATTGTAGCTAGAAATCATCTTCAAAAGTAAAAAAAAAACAAAAAAAATCCACTTTGACTCAACAAGCACACTGACGTGTACAAAACACTGCTCTGTTGATGAATATGATGTACTTCCATGTCTAGAGCTTCCTTTTAAGCAAGTGTGTTTTGCCATGTTTTTCAACTTTTTTGCTAGCACTGTATATTAATGCATTCCTAGGCTACTGTGAAGTCTGTTTCTTGTTGATGAGGAGCAGTCTCCCCCTTCTAGCTCCAACTCCCTTATGTGTTTTATATGTGGTTAAAAATTGTAGACTATTGTGATATTGCCAAACTTGTGCTAAATATTTATACATCTGTCTTTTTCATGTTCCTTTTAGATCGACAAAAAAACATTTGAAAAACAAAATTTAAAAATCCATCGAGAATGTAGGAGTGTAGTAATTCATTGTCATATTTCTGTTCCAACACACACTTGCGCTCACTGAGGGAAATTTTGTAACATATCAACTATAAATAATGTATTTATCTCTGAAATTTTGTATATTGCTTTTCATTATGTATGTATTAATCGTCATGCCCTTAATATAGTGATGCAGCACAGATAATTCAGCCAAGAACTGTTGCCTTCATTTGTTTTCTTTTTGTATTTGATGAAATGCAATGTGCATATATTTCACGTGTATCCTCAAAACATTTTGTGTTACTCCGTCAAGACTCTCTGTCCATTTTTTTTAAAGGGGAAGTCAAACTTCATTGTTTATTTTTATATTGATTTTAAATTATCTATACAGACCATTTTGGAGAAAACTTTGTTGGTTGTATTGTCAAATAAATTGTTTGTGACCCATATGATAGTTGTTAAGATCCAATAGAGACTAATGTGCATGAGGGACGACCTTGGAGATAAAAAAAACACTCCATTTGTGGTTGTACTTTTTTTTTCTGTTTTGTAGAATGTATAGAAGTCATTTTTACTCACCACTTATGACTCTGCCACATAGCTTACATGTGTTTACAGGGAAGAAAATTTAAAAATGTCAACATTTGGAATGGAAACAGAAATGAATAAGTGATGTTTTATTAAAATTTTCAGTAAAAACACACTAGCTCATCAACTGTGGACTTTCTTCAGTTTCCGGTGCAGTTGGGCCGGCAGACAAACTGACGAGCAGGACAGGGACAGTAGAAACTTGGGAGGACAAACCTGTGATTCGCCTGTAAGTTCTCGTGTTTGCCATCATGACTTTGCCATAGAGATAATTGTTTGATAACCTGTGGAAACGTGTAACATCCATAAAAGATGAAAACTGCTCTTCACTCACATTATTTCAACAAAGCACCCTGACACTGTTGCATCTTCCTCCTGGTCTCTGTATCAGCATCTCTGTGGCGCTTCAAAGCCTCGCCGCAGTCATTCATAAACATTGCCAGCGTTTTATTCAAAGCAGCCCAAATGGGGCTCATTCAAATCCCTCATTTTATTGCATTAAGCCACCTAGTTAATAAAGAATCAATACATCGAAAGAGCAAGGTTATCCTTTGTCTATAAGGGCTGGTATCGTTTTGAACCTCTTATAGTTTGAGCGCTGAAAAGGGGGGGGGGGCCACGGTGAAATCTATACTCATCAAGTGGGTCAAACCGAGGGAGAGGAGTGTTTGAGGGAAGAATAGTGGTTCCCCCCTTAAAAACAACTGAGCATCTTATCTGGCATCCTGAGCAGGTCACAAAATGTCAATTTCTCATCAAGGCAACATTGTCCGAGGCCACCTCTGCCTTTAATGCACAATTAAACGTCAGCCGATCCGAGTGGCAATCAACATATCACAGCTTATTATGTCGGCCGGCATGCACGGACCTGGCGGCGCGGGAGATAGCCGGCGAGCCCGCTGATAGCGCAAAAGGACAGATACACTCAAAAGAGCGATTTAATTTCCAGCCGCGATCGCCCCCCCCCCCCCGCGCGCTTGAAATCATTCCCTCGATAATCCAATGTGTCTGATAACAATAGCCACACATCTGCTTCCTGACATTGTATTATCTGCTCAGACGCACATACACGGGTTCGGCGCCCTCGCCTTGCTTACTGCTCCTTCCGCGCCATTATTCAATGACAAACAGCCGTTTATTTCTGTCTTAACCGCGCCGCAAATGAAACCGAGGGGAAGCTGTCTCTCGTCGCAGAAACAACAAAAACAGACACAGAGAGAGAGAGAGAGAAAAAAAAGAGGATATTATATTCTGAGGGTAAAAGTACAATAAAAAAAAAAAGACAAGTTTGCTCAGTTGTTGCCAGGTTTAGGAGCTCTGAAGCCTGGCAGGCAGGCTGGAGGTACAGTTTATCGTCTCAGCAAGTTCCACTGTACCCGATGAGCACCCCCCCCCCCCCCCGAGCTCTGCCACACCACTCAATCATCGTGAGAGCCTCTTTATTGGAGAACTCTAATGGCCACCCTCCACCATGATCTTAATGTGTGCATTAAATATTTATAAATCCTGGGTCAATAATGCCCCATAACCAGAGCCTGACAGACCCCCACCGTACCATGTGGCTGCCTCCCTCTCTCTCTCTCCGACACAGGCAAAGGTCAGGGGGTCGCGCAATCAAAAGAGAGCGAGGCTTGCCACATCCATATGTTGCCACTCTTATCAAGACTTCCCTCAGTACTGGTTATCTGTCAAAGGAAAGAAATATTGAAAGCAATATCGATCTTAACTAGCCTTGTGTAGCCGAGGGCCACGCTTCAAACATCTGCTCGTGCATTGTTATATTTCAACAAAAAAAAATACTCCTCTCAAAAGTATAAGCCCGGGCGCTAATATTGAACATCTCGCCGTCTGCCAGAGAATGACTAATATCCCCGTTATTGAAAAGCATCAGCAAAGATGTTTTTTTATTTTTTAAAGTTGATGTATATATATGTTTATGCCCTAAAAAACATTAGTGGCGTGTTAATTGCGTGACCTGGCATCTGCGGGGGCGAATCGGTGGCTTTCACGTGAGCATGTCCAGGGCTGCGCTCCTGTGCTGTTCAGGTGAAAGATTGTGCTCCGGTGATAGCGCGCACAAAAGAGCAGCCGGACAATGAGCCAGTCAATGGAGAGCTCCAGTTGAAAGAGCCACAATGGCCGTGCATGCTGGGAATTGGGCTGGACGGTATAAAGGAATGGAACCTTCATTGAGGCCGTGGAGGACAAGCATTCAGAAAAGAGGTTTTGTTTGCTTCTTTATCAATCTGCCGTTTCCCATGAGGAAAAACAATTCAAACTGACCTTAAAAGGAGAATATTACCTTACGCATCCCCTCCCTATGTAACTCCCGTCGAGGGGGGGACTTATACATTCACCCTTAATTGATGCTCGTGCGATAATACCTGCGTGCCAGCGGGTGTACAGTATTAAGACGGGAGCCGTTATACTGAAAGGTGGATTCGTGGTTTATCTGGTGGGCTCGACGGGCAGTGCTGAGAAGTACTTTTTAAGGGATTTGCTCTCGGACAGACAGGATTTTGTGTAACCGCTGAGCGATGTGTTTTGTGCAGGAGAAGAAAAAGAAAAGGAGAAAAGAGGCAGCTGCAAACTCCCGTGAAGTTTACACACGAGTAGGATACCGCTGCTGTGACTCATAAAAACTTCACTGGCAACCAGAGATCATAACTTTGAGTTCACGACGAATCAATAAGAGGGGATCTGACCTTTTTTGAACAATTTCGCATTTGAATCAAAAACAGGGAATCTGACCTTTTTTTTTTGCTCCCCCCCCCCAAAAAAAAGAGAGAAGTCCCAGATTAGTCTCCTGTCTGTGAATTGGTCCACCAGATAAGAGGCTGCTCCCCTGCTACCGCACACTGGGAGTCTGCCGTGCAACGAGACCTCCAGAACCTTGGAAAGATTTCCACTTCACTCACCGCAGCCGAGGAGGATGAGCCGCGATATCTCGGTGCTTTAAAATCCATTAAACTTGTATTTGGGTGTCATTTGATACTTCATCAATGTTTCAGTGCACCTCGAACCCACAAATACTGGGATTCACCCCTGGTGGAAATACAGTATTCACCGTCTTTCCCCTCTGTGAACTTCGCTTTGTCCCGAGAACACTACACCGTGAGGATTGCCTAGTCAGAGAGTGTTAGTCCACGGCGATAAAATAATATCACCAGAACTGTATTTTTTCTGCCACAGTCTCCACCACATAGAGCTCCTTTCATAGCACCCGCTCTGTAGTGCTTTGTCCAGTAGTTCTGGATATGATATCATCTATTAATAATGTATTGGCAATGGATTACATAAAAAGGGAGCAGAAATAACATCCAATATTCATGCCCCCTGAGCTTGACTGTGTCCAATCCGTTTGGCCCATAAAACCTTAGCCCCATTTCCATATCCGCTGTGGGTCACGACAGGTCTGCCGCACAAAGGCGCACAGAACAGCTCGACTCAGGAAGAGGGCAGTAAAATTCGGGTGGATTTCTGAACCCTTACGAATCAGCCCCCCTTCGGAAGAAAAAAAAAAAAAAAAAGAAGTGAAAAAGCCCTTTTCCGATTTCAGCGCCTGCGAAAAACCTGGTACTGTATTTCCCTCTTTAATTGTGCCACTTGAGAAATTGACGTGCCTCTGAAACATGGCATGAATCTCACAGTTATTGCAGTCCCCTTGGCAGGGAATGTTGATACAACATCTGCATGCTATAGAAAGTAATGGAAGTAGCAGAGGTGGCAGCTGCAACTCTACAGGAAGTGTGCCATTTTCAGGCAGTGCTGCTGTGAGAACCACTAACTGCCAGCCTGGTCTTGCCGGCAGCTCTGATTGCCAGGACACTATGACAAACACGCAGGGGCTGGGAGTGTTGCATCCTGGGGGATGACAGCTTCTGTTTGATTGTCAATAAGGCTCATTAGCAGAAAAAAATTGAGAATGTGAAAAGAGATTAAATGGCTTGAGACAGGGCGCCCCTCATGTTTCATTACAGGGGATTTATCAGAGCTTTTATTTCATCCATTCCACACGAAAAGGACAAATAATCACTTATTGCTTCCCCCTAAAAAGAAAAGTGAAAAGCTGCAGCGAAATGTACATGTTTACAATTTTTTTTTTACACATTCCATATATTGTAATTCCAGCGATGCCGTCCAACAAATGCTAATCGAGCCCTTGGACGCCGTCCACCCCTCGTATGGAACCTCTCCACTCCTCCTCTGGATCCGAGCGACTCTCATCTTAAGACCAGCGGCGGATGCTTCCCTCCATCTTAGGGAGGAACGGCCAACAAAGCAGCGTGTAAGGGCCTTTCCCCGAAGAGTCCTTGTCACGCCGCGCCAAACCTCTGTGATTATCGTTGTTTTTGCAGAGAGTGTCCATGCCTGCCAATACCGCTGTTCCATAAATGAATTTGGCCCCTCGTCAACGAATTACCTAACACGCAGAACTGTGTATGTGTCACATCCAATTCCAACTCACCGGCTTTGGTGGTGTGTGTCAGCTGGAGGACTTAATCATCAATCGTCAATCATAATAAGCGAGGCGCATTGATAGGGCTTCTTTTTTTTTCTCTCCCCCCCCCCCCCCCCCCCCCCCCTACACAGTTAAATAAAGTGTAAAGGGAGAAGTTAAGACTGACCTTGTTAAATTGGGACCACAATTTGTATTCCTAATTTAGTGTATGGATTAATTAGTGTTGGCGGATCGGTTTCCGTGTGGCAGCGCTCGATCAAATCCTTTTTCATGAGGAAACTCTGGAATGATATCTGTCCGTCCAATCTTGATGTTTTCGCTCAGAACCGGCTTTGCATATTTTGAGCCGCACACTTTTAATTAATGCTTAATTGAAGACTTTATAGAGAGAGTTCTTCCAACGGGCAGTCGCTAATCAATAACCCGCCATCTCCCATCATGCAAAATTAATCACCGTGACCTGTTATCAGGCCTTAATACAACCAGACACACACACACACACGTGAAATATGCGAACTGGCAAAGCATGCGTTTGCACAAGGCAGGCAGAGGAATCTGGCTCATACTTTCCCCTCTCTCCCTGATCCAGTCCACTCCTCTCCCCCCGTCATATAGATCGCAGTCTGCGGGGGCCAGAGGCGCTGACAGAGCCCAGATGCTCCCAGTCTGTCTGGGGGGACTGGGGAGACTGGTGCCATGGGGTCCTGGAGCCTCTGAAGTGCCGCCCCTCCGTCAACATGACCAAGGCTAGACCTGCACTTTCTCTCCAGGCTGAGACGCTCTCCTGCCTCGCTGACAACCGGCCGCACATAGTCACAGATTGATACACACGCAGGGATACACAATCACAGGCACACCCCCCCCCCCCCCCTCTCACGTAATGTATGGCCGTTCATCAGCCGTTCCTAATTAGAGACCCCCAGACCAGCACTCGAGTTCACAAGGTTACAATGACACACCGACACAGGGTTTGCTAAAGCACACACACCCACATGCTGGTACCTCTCGGTGTTTCTCTTACTTTCTCATTTAATCCGTCTCCGTCTCATCACCACTGTCCTGAACTTGCTTATGCGCGGGGGGGGGGGGGGGGGGGGGGGGGGGGGGGGGGGGGTCCCTTTGTTCTTAAGAAACAAAACATTAAAAAAAAGGGGCACCGCGAGATCCCTCCATCCGCCCCGCTCATTCTCTCAAAACACAGAGATCATTACAGGAGCATCAAAGAATGCCATGTTTGAAATGATATTCCTCTTTGTAGTGGTGGCGTGGCGTGGAGTGTGTTGGTATTAGATGCTGCTGTGGCAGCTGTCGCGGCTGGCTGCGTGGTGCCTCGGTGTCAGGGCCTCCGAGGCCAGGCTGTCCCGGCAGAGAGACAGAGGGGGAGGAAACCCGATAGCGCAGCCAAGCCCCACTCTAATGTCTGTCTATCCAGCTATCTATCCCCGGGTCTATCTGACTGCTGGACACCGCCTATCTGCATGCCGGATACTCCTCTGCCTTCCCAGCAGCCGTGCATGGCTCGCAGCTGAGTTCATATGCTCCGAAAAGTTTTCCCCCCCTTATTGTTTTTTTTTTTATGTTGTGCAAACTTTTCAAAGAAGCAGCTATTTATGAATCACTGGTGTGACCGCGGGATTAACTCATGCAGGGTCCCCACTAAGCTGGAGACCCGTACCGAGGGGCGCAGGTGATCATAACAGGAGAGTTACGAGCCGACATGTGTGAAGAGCACGAGATGGAAGCTCGCAGAGTGTTTGGATTTGATGCGGGGGCAGAAAATTGCTCTGTAATGAGGAGGGGTGCCAGGATATGAGATGGGAAGTGGGGAGTTGTAGACAGGATATAAGTTACGAGAGGGAAACTAATGTTAGGAAATGCGGAGGTTGTTGTTGTTGCGGCTGCTCGAGCTAAAATGTATCTTACTGCTGTTTCTCTATGATTAATACAGCCCGGCCGGGTCAGAACCCTGCACTCACGCTGCCAATGCCACCAACCACATCCTCGCTCTTTCTGGGGCTCAAATGAGTGTGTATAGGACGTGAGAGAAAGTGTGTGCGTATGTGTGTGTGTGTGTGTGTGTGTGAGGGGGTTAATAAATGTTGAATCAAACGCCGCACGAGACACTCACACTCCTTAAGGGTTGCCCATTAGCGGTGTGTGGGTGCATGGGGAGTTTATCAGTGTCTGGGTGATTTATGAAGTCAGACTCAATATCATCCACTTCACCCACACACATATGGACATACACATGTGCACACACCAACACGCATGGGCCACATGCTCGCTCTCGCTCTCACACTCGCACACGCACACGCACACGCACCCGTGTACTCCCTCTCCTTGAAATGGAGGCTGATATTAGGCCAAAATTAAAGGTTTCACAGAGATTAACAGTGCGGATGATGAGATCGTCTCAGCCTCTTTTCATCTAATTCCTTTTTTATCTCCGAGCCGGCGTGATACGGAAGTGGTACACACGGTAAAATTACAGCCACAAAAATAATACACACATAACAATAACACGGCGACTAATACAGATAAATACCAAAACACCATGAAATTGTAAGAGAGAAACAAAATTGAGAAAATATAAAAAGTGCGAGTTATTATTTGAAAAGACTTTCCGTGGGTACCTATGCAATTACACGGCCAATTACTGGCAGCACGTCTGACGCTTTGATGCCGGACTTGTTTTTGTAACATCAGCTGCACATCTCCACAGACATCAGTAGTCTAGTTGCTAAATTCACAGCATTCCATAGAATTTACTTAGCCACGAGCAGGGGAAAAAAAAGGAGGGTGCTTACAGTGCACTTCAGAGTGCGCCCGGCTTAAATGGGACCCCTTGTGGCTGTGTCACAGCTCCCTTCGTTAGGGGGCTGACTGTAGCCTGTAGTCACCACAGGCATCATTAGCCCTCTGTGAAACCACAGACTGAGTCTCATTCTTCATCTGCCTGTCTGCTGCCTCCACACCGAACGCTGGAGCGGTGCTCCGGTGGCAGAGTAAGTGAGTCCAGCTGCCCGGCGAGGACGGCCACACGGAGCTGATCGGATAAGAAAATTCAAAAATGCAGCAAAGTTCAAATGTATTCAGCAAGCGGGCCACTTGAATCGGTTCGGGAAAGGTTAGAGCCGGGGTTATTTTTGGAGGGCGGATTATTAGGCTACCTGGGCTGAACAGAGGAGGAATAACTATGGGCGAGTAAGGGTCACTCTGGAACCAGACAGTGAGGAGAATGGAGAATTTCTGGAGGGGAAGAAAAAAACTAAACTGTCAATTTACACCAGATAATTGTGAGAAAATGAAGAACATGAAAAAACAGGACACACTCAATTAAAGTGAGTGATTTTTCTAAACACACGCTCTCACTGCTGACCTCTCCATATGGTCTCTTTAGGAAGGAATAATTTATCCCAGAGGGATTTTTTTTTTCTTTCAAAGCGTCTGTGATGGAAATATCATAACATAATAAACATTTAAGTTACAGATTTAATGTGCAGGATGAATTCAAGGTTGAAATGTTGATTTCTGTTTTCCCGTTCTGTACTGCCCTCTAATGGAAAACACCACTCAGAAATAAAAGAAGGAGCTCTGACATCCAGAGCTGCAGCGGGAAAAGAGAGAGAGAGAGAGAGAGAAGACATACAGCATAATTAATTTGAGCAGAAGTGAGGGAACGCTACATGAAATCAATTTTTAGATTAAATACAATTAAAATGATGAAAAGCCAAGATTTGTCATTTTGAGATGTATTTATGTAGGCATGTCTGTTGTATCACAAGCACAGTATACAATGCATAGAAGACATCTCTTCTCTAGGTGGTTTATAAGGCGAGAGCAAACAATGAGATCTAAATGAAGACAAAACAAATGCTTCACTACAAAGCTTTGTAGCAGTAAAATTCAGAGCCTTTATCACTGGATGTTGAACAAAGCATTCACTTGGCAGGAAATTAAAAAAGCAACGAGAGGTACAAAGACTAATTCTGCTTAGGAAAAAAAAAAACAACAACAACAACAATGCAAGAGACATATTTTTAAGGGAATAATAATTCTTTAGAAAAACCATTCCAGCACTATCTGGCAAACGGCAACAGAGGCCCACGGGAGCATATGTTTGTAATTCCTACTGTTCTCTGTTTAAGTTATTTTTGTACATTCTAATTCTGCAACAACTCTGTATCACATTAACAATGCAGCATCTCTATTCTTAGATTTATAAAAAAGGAGTATAAAATGAATATTTACAAGAAGCTCCAGTTGTTCCATAGTGTGTGCCAAGCACGCTAAACTTTATGGCCCTGTTTTGTGTTCCTAAAAAAAAATATACTGGCCTTGTGTGAGAACGTGTGTGTGTGTGTGTGTGTGTGTGTGTGTGTGGACTGAATGAAGGACAGTTGGCCTGTCATGCTTTAGCCTTCCCCTCTCTGCCTCTCATGGGTGAGCAGCCATTGTTTGAGATGGTCGCCCTTGCCGCTCATGTACGGCCCACTCTGTCCACTGCTCGAAATGACTCTGTGGCAGGGAATGAGGAGAGGAACCTGGCACACGCACAAACAGACAGGAGAGGAGTTCAGCTCTGAGGAAATAAACATGTGCAACTTTAGCAAATATTATGCAAGAACGTTTTCGGACACACTTTTAAAATGTTTGATTTTGCTTTTATTATAACAACCATTTTCTAATTTATGAAATTGTTTAGGAATGCAAAAAAGCATATTTTAGTGTATACATCTAAATATGTAACGATGCCTCAGTAGAAAAATAAAAATAGAATAAAATATTATTGGAACTCTAAAAATCAACTGCCGTCTTATTCTCTGGTTGACGTTTATTGTCACTGCACCACAGCAGCTGGAGATGCTGGCAGCAGAACTACACACGTATGACAATATCTCAGATTTACCACATAAACGATGTGACTTAAAAGTAACTAACATGCAGAAAATATGAAGCTGCACTTTTATTCTCTGCTTTTTATGTTCATGCACTGCATGAAAACAAAGTGCCACACCAGAGGTGTCTGGTTTGATCCTGCACAAATCCACATTCAGGGTGATGGCTCAGTCTTTGGGTATAAATGTTTTTTACTCTTTAATAGTGTAAAGCAAAGAAGCAATCAAAAATTAATGGGCAAAAACACCAGCAGGATGAATATTCAATCGAGAGGGTGTCAACATTAAGATCTGATAACCCTGTGATCATTAAAAAGAGGAAGTCGGTGGAGCGTTTACTCTTGTTGCAGACGAATGCCAGGGGGGTCCCGAGTTCTTTGTAAACTAAATGGCTGGAGAAAGATTAAACAAGCAAGCCCAGAACACTTCGATCATTGTGAATCCAGAACAAGGAGAGTGGTAACGGTTGGAAAGAATCACCGCAAATGCTTCTTGTAAAACGTTGTTAATGTTTCCCTCATTTTGTTCCTGTGCATTGTGACGATATTTCTCCAATTTAAATGAGTTATCCTGACTCGATGGCGGCACCTCCAGCCTTTTAGAGAGAAAAGTTGGGGCGTGCAGTGGGTTTCAGTTCAAATCCATCATTAAACCCGCTCCCATATCAACAGCAATAAAACTTTCCGAGCCCCAGATTAACCTTGCAGACAGAGAAATACTGCTCCAGTATTCGGATCAATACTGTTCCCCGGGTTTGGAGGGAGAGCTGGGTACCCTCAAGGCCTTCGGATCTGCCTCTTCACTTGGGGGGAAAAGAGCACTACACCAGGCTTATCAATACTCAAATCCTGGTGAAGAAGAAGTGCCACAGAGAGGAGAGGATCGATTGAACACACTGAGCTTTTCACAGCTGAAGCCCGAGCGGAGCAGCGCTTCTGACAAGTAATTGACACTGACAATCTGACTCTGGATCTGTATCAGGAGCTGAGGGCTCAGGCTCCCAGCCTCCCTGACGAAAGGAAAGAAATGTCTGTAAAACACAAGACGGAGAAGAACTCGACAGCCATCCAGAAGCAATGCCAATGGCTAATGTAATGCATAAAGTAGGTTGAGAAACTAGTGTGAAAAACATGCAGCAAATTGCTGTTTTTCTGGTTTGTCTGTATCTACTCTGTTATAAACCCTCTTTGTCATAATAAATTACTTCCCTTCTTTAATCGCAAAGCGGTGTCGGAAGGGAAAACACAGGGCTGAGTGTGAGGTGGTACACAAGATCTTTCACTGCACATATGAGAGAGAACATCTCACTGGCTGCATTTCTGTACAAGGAGACTCCTCCGCCTCACAGAGCACACCGGTGGTGCCCACAGCACTACATGGGCAGAGCTAAACGGGCTTTGATCAAAGGGTTTGATCAAAAGAAGACACACCACTTGCCCTCTAGCCCTCCATTTTGTACACAGTGGATTCACGGGCAAAATGATGCGGGGCCGGGTTTCCTGCAAGAATCGGAGAGATTTGCAGTGAACATCTACAGTAAAGACTCTGAGAGGACGGGAACAAAAGGTGTGGGCTTAAAATCACGCTGGAGGTAGAGTTTCACTTCCCAGCGGGAGGCGTCTGTTTCGTCATCGCACGTATTCGAACACCTACACTTCACAATACATGTACTGCACCGAGGAGGACTCTTAAAAACACATTTAATGGGAATTGTCACTGGTGAACACAACTTGTCTTTTGCAATTATGCCTCTCTTCTATATATTATCATTTTCTGATGTAGTTTAAATGTCGAGTAATTACTTGATGACAGAAAGTAAAGATTTCATAACTATTTATTTGTTTCTGTGCTTGTTTATTTTTATATTAATGAATTTGATCAATCAACCATTTTCAAAACTTCTATGAAATTAAAGCAGAAATATTTGACATAAGATATTTAAATCTATTGCAACTTGTGCGTCTTGCTCGCAGATGATCAAAATTACATTTAAAATTTACATCGCTGGACGTTTTCATACAAGCCGTAACTGACTATTATTACTAACATTCTCATACTCAATTAACTGTTAGGTTTATGAAACATAAAAATAACACCTATCACAGTTTCCGAGGTGATAATCTGAAACGTTCTTCTTTTTATCACCAACAAATTGAAATCATAAGATTCCATTTACTAACATAAAACAGAGAAAAGCAGCAAATCCTCACTTTTTTTAGTATTTAATCAAATTATTAATATAAAAAAATGCCAGTAGATTAATTTTCAGCCAGTCATTTAATTGTTGGAGCTCTATGTTTAATACTGTAGGTGAGCTATTCATGGTGTCTCCTGTGCGTCTTATTAAATTCCTTATTTATTATGCATATTAAATTACTAATTAACTTCTGACTATAGGCAGCTCCACTGTTTGTCCACTAATGCACACAACCCATAAAGACGCAGTAACCATTAAAATCAAATTAAACTAAAACATAATCACCCTCCCTGTCCAACATAAGGCAAGTTCGTAACAGAGAAGCCTGTCAATCAATGTCAAGCACACTCACCGGGTTCCTCCTCATGGCCCCTCCCACCGCTCGCGCCGCTCTGGGGTTTCCCGCCATCTCGGCGAGGCGTTGGTACGAGACTGTCTCTCCAAACTTCACATCCGTCTGAAGTACGTGCAGCACGCGGCTGGTGAACGCGTCTTCCCCACAAAGCAGAGGACGGAGGGGAAGAGCGGGAGACAGGAGGAGAGAAGAGAAGAGGCGAGAGCCCCTGGTTTAATCAAACGGAGACGGCTGACTGACACGAGTTTAGTGCGAGGTGGATTATACACGTCTGAAATAAACCAGTGTTTTCACTTTAAATCATAAAAAGTTTGACACATCTCTACATTCTGATCCACTTCATAATTTTTCCCATTATGCACAAACACGTGTTTGAGGTGCAGGGCTTCTTCAGAGGTGATCTGCACGAGAGCCGTTTTTCCTCTTCTTTACAATACTCATTAAACAACCAAATGCACCCAAGTCCCCCGGTTTGACCTCGGAACCAGTATTAGCATGCTACAGGAGCTGATGGGAGAAAAATTATTTCCATGGCAGAAAAATCTAGGTTATGCTTTGAAAAGGTCACAGCTAAAATTAAAAAAGTTCGCTCCTTCATTTAAAGGGATTAAGAGAGGCCAAAAAGACTGCAAATCTGCTCCAGATTTTTAATAATAATAATTTGAATGTTGCACACCATTTGTGGCAGTGGGATGACTTTGAGGTTAATCAGACCAATTTGTCCTTTTAATTGCTTTCTATTCAGAGTAGATTCATTATATCATCTTCACTTAAATGGCAGAATTCTTCAAATCATCCGCAGCTTAACCGACCACATTAACGGCTTTGATTTCATTAGCACTTTAGCACTAGCATTATCTTTTTTTTCTGGATTACCAGGCAGTGACTGAGAGGCATGTTTGTTCTGTGTCTGATTGCTACAGAAAAGGGGAGAAGTGTTTGAAGCGTCTCGAAACCTTAAGACACCGATGCACCGAGTTCATGTAGCGAGCGAACAACATCTTCTTCTTTCTGTTTTTTTTTAAAGCACAGAGAGCAAGATGAGGAACAATAGTCTCGTTATCAAGAGGGGGTGAATTTCTTCCAGTATATACATGTACTCAGTCATGAAAATTCAATTAGTGATCTCCCATTCTCTCTCATTTATATGGTCTAAGAGAGCACATGACAAGTGATCTATGAGAAATCCCTCTAAATTGGCATTGTGTGAAAACATGTCACACCCCTGTCTCTCTTCTACAGAGTGAACATCCTTTGCTCCCCAGGCTCCCTCGCTACCTTATAGTCACTCTCCGCTACACAAAGCCACGCGAACAAGGCAATTTGCCTAAACTGGGGGGAATAAGTGTAAAACCTAAAGGGGATACATTTGATTGATGCACACCCATGTGAGTTCTTTGTCTTGAACAGGGCCCGTAGGTACTGTTTAATAATTTTTCAGGTAATAATCACGCTGTCAACGAGATGACGGGCTCTCACGCAGACAGACTTAATGTTATGAGGAGATAAGATACACCCCTGAAATTTCTTTTATGCATTATTCACCCTCATAAAGCTCGGATCTGGCCACATGATGTGCAGCGGGTACACATTGATATCGCTTTGTCACGGGTGGGCTGGCGACCACTTGCCCAGGCGAGGGCTGAAGACAAATCCCCGCTGATGAAAACGTTATTGACAAACAACCAGAGTCGGTGTCACCAGCCGACCGAGCAACAAGCTGCGGCGCCGTTTACACCTTCTACAAATCATGAGCGGTCGTTTCTCCTGGAAGATTTCACATCTCCAACAGTTCTGGACAAATCAAGTGTCGGCGCTTTCATGTGCCGGCGCAGAGGTTAAAGAACTTTGCCCTCATCAGCGTTAGTGACAGAGACTTCATGTGGGTCACTTGAGGTGACCAGCAATGATTTGGAGAGCAGTCCCCGAGCCCCATACTTCATAAAGAGCCTAATATGGTGTGTCTGGGGTCAGGACCCTCTTTAGATCGGGGTGCAGTGATGTCAATTGTTTAAATAAAAGTTGAGAGGAACCACTTACATGTTTACAGACATCCCATAATTGTGTCACAGATCATTACCTAGCAGGCGGCCAGGTGATTGGGCCACTGCAGCGGCAGAGACGGATTGACCCGGAGTAAAATCGAACGGTTCTAGTGATTATGAAATATTGACAGGTATGATGGATTCGCTCATAATTTGGTATATGAGGGCAATTTGAGTTAGACAGAGAGAGCGAGAGAAAGAACTGTGAACTGAATTCCATCAGCCCTGCTAATGATAGATTTGCAGAGATGACTTCCAGCTGACAGTCACCTCATACATGGCTGTGAGAATAAAAAGACAATAGTGGAAATACAGCTACCTCATTATCCTTTGTGTCTAATGGGAGGGAAGACTTTGACTCCCAGTCAAAGTGTCTCTTGAGTCTTGAGGGATCCATACTTTTGAAGGCTGACGGGGTGCTGATGATTCTCTGATTATTCGATATTCTGAAAACGTTCATTTCCCTAATTCCTCTCCACATCACAGGGGCGAGTCCTGGTGAGTGTCTCATCTCGCCCTGTGCTGTGCACAGGGGGAGGTTCAGGCTCCTGCAGGAACACAGTCATTTGGGCTTTGAAGAGCGCCCTTCCCCCCCTTTGCCTGGCCCCCTCCCCGCACATTCCCTGTGCCGCTTACCGAGACTAAGATCCTTCGTCTGTTACATATGGATGTATAATTAATGAGATAAGAATATGCATCGTTTTAAGAACTCACGATGGTGTCTGTGTTTTTCTGAAGGGGGGGGTTAACGTGAGTGCACGCACACGCGCACACAAACATACACATGTTCACGGAGCACGACACTCGCCATCCCTCTACCCCTGTCGACCGAACTTGTGTGTGATGTCGTGCATGACAATCAGTCAGACAGTATAGAAAACTGCAACTCGCGTCTCCTTTCATGTCACCTCTGTTGCTCAGGTATATTGTGACAGCTAATATGAAAAGTGGCTTGTTTTGTCAGAAATGTGTAAATAAACATGGCAACACTTCAAGTGAAGGTCACAACTCAATATAACATGACAAGTGCTGTGAGAGCGCTGTCGCGTTCCGCTTCTCCCACAAGATAACTGAGCAAACAAAAGTTGCTTGTCACAGATTGTAATGACCTGATTAAACTTGTATTTTGTTCCCAGGCAAGCGGCGGCGCCGGAGACTAGATCGAGTCGGAATTTGTACAGAAAAAAAAAGCGAATCCTTAATATTTGTGAATCAACAAGGAAAAGAATAAATAAAAAAATCTCTATTTTCCTCTCTCAAAAGACAAATACTCTTGATGCTCACATTTAACATTTTTATACGGGCATGGCCTATGGTTCTGACTACCGAGAGCAATCGAAGCCTAAACCCTGTATTTACTGAGCCCCAAAACAACAGGCGAGGGAGAGAGGTGGAACACAGCACAATCACCTATTCAGATCAGGTACTAATGAAGAATTCCATCTATCCTGAAATTTAATTAAAACCCCAAAGACTTCAGATGAGATGCGATTTGAAAGAGCCTGGGGCTGGTACACAAGCACTTGGTGGCGAAGGGAATCACACTGAAAGTTGATATCGTAATTGGTCCTGATGTATTTCTGCATTGCCTTCGCGGGA
Source organism: Pleuronectes platessa (assembly GCF_947347685.1). NCBI lineage: Eukaryota > Metazoa > Chordata > Actinopteri > Pleuronectiformes > Pleuronectidae > Pleuronectes > Pleuronectes platessa. The sequence goes on from NC_070637.1 coordinate 18,507,040, forward strand.
TCGTGGGACTCATAGCTGTATACAGGGTCTCGATGGAGTACCTGCTCATTGAAAATGCCATCACTCAAGCACTGCAGATCTGCATGAAATTAGAGAGCAGCTCAGGCCTGATTGCAGAGGAAGAGAAGCACAATTGTTAAATGCATATATTAGAGTATATTTTCTTTCCTGTGTAGGTGTGCTGCTGACTTTAAATGAGCACGCGTGAAAATCTTTAAGTTAAGATGCGGTGAACGTCTCGGCGTGACAAAGAAACTGCCCGGAATTGTTCTGGAAACGGCGAAAGCGTGATAAGTTTATGATTTGAAAAAATAGAAAAAGAAGTTGTCGGGCTGCGAGTATTGTTTGTCTCCCGAAAAAAAAACAAAAAAAAACTGGAGGGATAATTAATTCCTCGTTTCTTTCCTCAGCGCCCTCAATCACTCACACCGCAGATGCAGCCTCCAGTTGAAAGGACACTAATTGTCCATTTTTGGGGTTGCTTTCATTTTACTCGCCCTAGGTGACTGGTCAAGGCAACAATAAGCTCATTCAAACTTTACCACCATTCACATGTTCTCATTAGAAAAAAAAAAGAGCTTCCTGTCTGAAAATGTCAAGAGTGGAATTCGATCAGTTTCAAAGAATGTGCCAAGAATCATGGAAAAGCTTGCCAAGACTAACACGCGTGGTAAGAGCTGCCACAGATTACTGAACCAAGTTACAGCTCTGTGTTCTGTTCTCTCTCCTTCACTCACCCACTCACTCGCTTTCCCTCTCACTCTCTCTCTCCCTCCCTCGCTCTCTCTCTCAGCCATAAAATACTTCATTATAACACAGTGAGCCAGTGAGTGTAAGTGATGTAACTGACAATTAAGAGTGAAAGCCTGATCCCAGTCATGGCTCTGCAAATATTTATCCATGACAGACCTCCTTGCAGGGCGGGGTGGTGAAAGGCAGGGAGCGGGAGTCTCCCAGTGGTCCGCGGCTCACTGAAGTACGCCTGGAGCCATTCGACGCCGCGCTGCAACTCGGGGCTCGTTTCTGCCGGGCTATCGTTGACCACACAGCTCAGGGGGGCCCCGGCGCTCCTGTGAGGGAGAGAAGGCAGGATGGGGAGGTGAGGTGGGGATCAGAGGAGCAATCATAATACCCGATTCCTGGTTGAACGGCGCTAAAATGTGTCACGAGAGTGTAATAACACGCCACGGCTGACACAGATGCAAGATGACATAATTTTTCTGAGTGAAACAAAAGTTGTTAATCAAGACGTGCTTAAAATCTAAAGTTACACACTTTGGCTTCGCTCCTGTCACTCAGTGGTGACGAATGCAAGAGCTATGAAAGACAGAAAGAAGTCCAAGAAAATAGACACTAATCCAGACCTTTTTTTTTTTTCAGTAGAAATATATATATATATACGAACTGCAGCTTGATAGAATATGAAAGAAAACATTGTCGAGTGGTATGAACGAGCGAGAACACTTTATTTCAACCAACTTAAAACAAGCAGAACCAGTTTCCTGGAAAAACACGAGTGAGAGACTTTCCAAAAGTCTTGCAGCTGTTTCCAGAAAAAAAAAAGTTAAGAGCACAGCGTTAACAACAGTTTCAACTCTGCTTGAGTCTAGTTTATAGTTCATGACAAGAATAAATGGATTTTTTGGCCAGAGCGATGCTGGCCAGCAAAGCTCTGCACTTGGACGCGCATCTTAGCAAGAGTAGATGCTTGGAGGAATTTGCCGATGGTTGAGTTGGCATCACTTAACAGCTGAATTTCTCTCTGCTGCTGACCACCCCCCAGGTCAATGCAAGCAGACTGACCCATATTTGACACTTAAAGACCCAACAGGGAAGGTCTTCTCTTAGCATGTGCATTACTGCAAAGTGGACCTCAAGCTGTGTTGTGGATCTAAAGCAGGCCGCCAATTCCATTAACTGGTGTACAGGACTTATAAATAAATAATATCACCATTTAAGTGCCCCTTTTTCAAAATTGGCTTATCCTGTACGGTATTAATAATGGACATTTACTTTGTTAAACACACAGACCGTCTCTCTCCTGCCCGCCGTAACAACACGGCCCTGAAGTGTTTTTACACTTCTGCAGGTCACAGTTTGAGCAGCGTTTTATATTGGACATGTGAAGTTGAGGTTTACTGGAGTGTTATGACTGAGCAGGTCAGTTTTTCAGAGAGCCGCTCTGCCCGCTAGTTTGTAGCGGCGCGATGGAAGTCTCCCGGGTGCCGTTTAACAGTGGGTGTAAATACAGTGAAAGGTGTAAATACTCTCATTTCTAAATAAACCCGCGCAGCAGTTTATAGTTGAGTGGTGAAAACTCGGAAACCCACTGGCGGGTCCTGCGCTGAGGCCGGCTCAAACAATGGCCATGGCTCATGGCAATCTCTGTCGGCATGGGTGAGTGCCCAGCCAGCCCCTACTTGTCATTGTCTCTCCTTTTCCATCCCTCCCCTCCTCTTCCACCCCCCCCCCCCCCTCTCTATTTCTCTATCCTCCCACTCCAGCTCTTTTGGCTCCCCACCACCGACACCCCCGACACCCACCCACCATCCCCCCATCCCTCTTTCTCTCAGCAAGGATCTTCAGGCCACTGTTCCCTCTCTGCCCCCCCCGCCCCGACCCTCCTCCCCACTACCACCACCCCATCCCCTCCACCCCAATGCGCCTCCTCCCTCCTCCACCTCCCTCTACCCCCCCACCACACACCCCCTCTTTCTCTCTGAGAGGATGTTCCAGCCGCTGCACACTGACAGCTCGGGGATATTGTGTGTGGAAATGTTCCTGTTGGACCCGCAGGCCCTTACAATCTACCGGACAAAGGCTAGAGCACCTTTGCTTAAGGCTTGGCACCTTTGACCTCCAGCTCACACTTCAGACTTGTCACCATGGCTAATTTTTCCCTCACCCCCCTTCCCATATGGATGCGCCTGCTTTAAAGGTGTTTTGAGTGATACAACATTGACAGTAGTAAAAGTTAATGCAATGCAGTACATGTTATGGCCAGTAAACAACACCGAAATAAATAAATAAAAGTGGAACAACATCAGTCGGGCTGAAGTCTGTCACCTCTAGCCGCGATGGGGGATTGTTTTTAAAGAGCATGCAGGGCAGTGGAGATGTAGCTCCTGCACTGGCAACATTTCCAGTCGCTTCAGGCTTCAGTGAATCACAAATCAAGCAGCATCACATGAATCTTCGCAGAGTCCAGACTGGCACATTAGAAAGTCTGCCCTTCAAATGAGAGATTAGAGATGTGTAATAAATGTGGAGCTAATTACACAGAAACTCTCCAAGGAGGCACGATCTTTATATTGTCTTAAAGTAACTGCCTTCCCCTGTATAAAAACTAAGAATTATAATTAGCAGAGACTATAAACATGATTTTTAATAACAATGTGGAATAAGAGATTTTTAAGTTTGAATAAACAATTTCTTTACTCTTTATTTTTCTTTGACTGGTTAAAAAAAAAAAATCATACTTTTTTATTTTTTCCATGTCCTTCAGACGTTCATCACGTTTCATCACAAGTAAGGAAATAAGAAACTAATTTCAAAGTAGCCAGGACCTGCTGCACTAAAAAGAATATTTCCCTTGATAGAAGATTGTGATTTGAGAAAATTTCTAATATTGTGCTCCTGTCACAATCAATTTCCAATTACCATAAATCATTGCAGCGTAAAGTGGGAGTCATTTGGAGTCCTAGTTATTTTCCAACTCTAATATAAAGAATGAATTGAGCATTTATATAACGTTGGAGGTTATTTCATTCAACCTGGAAGAAACAATCAAAGGAGACAAAGGGGGAAAAAAGGAGGAGCTGACATTAAATTTGTCAATTTTCTTTAACATATTGTGTATCCACGCTTGCACAAGACTTCAGTGAGACTTTTTCTATCAGCCGCAGTCGTAAGAATGGAACAGGTTAAGCACAGGATCTAATTGAAAGGAATCTGGCGAAGGGTGTAATGGTATATTGCACAAAAAAGGGGAAAAACTCAGAACTCATGCCTCCATCCTGTGAAGCGTGATGGCGCTCATCCTGACTCGATCGGCTGTCACTTTTGACACAGCCTGCCAGAGTTCTCCTTCACCGATCATGGGTAACACGGCGGGTCAGAGGATGAAATAGAAAAGGCCAAGAGCAGTCCAATATTTTCCTCAGCCTTATAGCTCCAGATACTTAACTCGCAGACGTCAAAGACTCAAGAGAGCATGAAAAAAGCCTAAAATGACTGTCTAAAAAGGGAAAAAAATACAGCATGTCTCTATGAATGTCAAGATCCTGATGGTCTCTGAGCCAAAGGCTGTGATACAATTGTAAGCCACTTGCTCAATGCGGCTTGTTCAACCGTTTGAGGATCATTCAGATGCCTATCTGGCTACTGCAGCAGTAAAGTGGAGAGCTTTCCGATTGGTAAGCTGTAAGGAATGCTTCTCATTTTGTTGTGGGGCGCACGTTTTTTTTTTTTGTGCTCCGCAGTTTCAAAATAAAAACAACTGGGCCGTATAACCTGCTCTCCAGATATCCAACAACTCTTATTAGCGAATGTCCACCGAAGAGGCCACAACACTCACTCCGATACATAAAGGTGGTGGTAAAACACAGTACAGGAGGCAACAAAGCACACAACAATTAGGTCTGCTCCCAACTGGCTAGCCACAGGAGTCAGTGAAGGCATGTATTACTAGAGCCTTAACTCTTACTCCATTATGTAGTGTATCCACACCCCGACGCAGCAATGTTTATCTACAACAGACTACTGAGCAGTTTCAAATAGCGTTTTTAGCCTCTATTCTCAAGTGCCACAGTAAGAGATTCCAATTACCCGAATGGTAAGGAGCCAGTGAGGGAGGCACAAAGTACATTAGGGATCCCCTGTAACTGCAGGGACCTTTTAGAGCCTCAACTGAAGAGGGCCGAGAGACTGGGGGGACAGTGACCCTGCATGGATAGCCTCTGTCAAAATTTGACCACGTCAAGCACAAAGGCATTATGGGAATCCAGTGTCACCAAGTCCTAATTACTGTCTGTGTTCAGAGCAAATTACTGCCTTGTTCCTCTGATTAGCGAGGAGGCTAATCTTCACCTGTGTACGCCAGCACTGCTGAGGGCCCTTGAGTGTTAGCGCTTCGTCTTCTGTAATTTATTTTTAAATCAGTGCCCGCTCCCAGGAGTTTTGAGTGTTTTGTTGTGAACCGCTTACCATGATCCCCACCACCGCCCCCTCACCCCTAAATCCTTGACTAAATCCTTGTTTGGTGCCGCAGGAAGATAAGCAAGAACAACACTTGGGCATAATTGACTCGTACTCCCCTTCCAAGATGTCAGAGCAGAATCATCTCTCTGCATATTGCGTGAGTATGTCACACACTGTACACTTCTGCATGTTGCAGATATAGAATCCAATCAAGTTCTAAAACAAACTAGCACAACCCTCGTGCTTGAAAAACTTCCCGGTCGACAGCAGGGAGGGAGGAAAAAAAAATTAAAAACAACAACAACAGCAACAACAGGAAAAAAAACAGAAAGTGCAGGAGCTGCTTTTGGCTGCGGCTCGACAGTGAGAGCTAACTCTCGGTCGGCTCCTGTCCTGACCCTGGAGGGTCTGCTTTGGAAACCACAACATTTGCAGATTTTCATCTGAGTGAATGTCAGTGTCTCGTCTACATGGGCGGTTTACAGGTAGTGTGTTACACAGGTGTTGGTTTACACAGGAAATGGCACATGCAGGCTGATTGGGATGGTCCCGAGAGACGGAGGCATAAACATAGAGCACAGATGGGTCCAAGGGCCAGTGGGAGCAGCACCTTAATGAATACGCAGCTGAGTACTACACTTCACAACATGCAAAACAATATTCTAAGGCCGCAGTAAAAAATAGAACAAAAATCATCTGAATATCATTACACAATGAATTATTCATACCATTTCTAAAGGGACTACGTCAAAACGTCTCTCCCTGCCTTATTGATGATTTCATTCAATATCTCAGCAGAGCACTGTTTGTATGACAAAGCATTTTAGTTACAAATGCAAGCAGTTTCTTAAGCACACGGTTGTGTCTATATATCTTGAAACACAATCATTTAAATTGATTAAAATTACATGTTAGACTAAATATAAACACACCCACTGAGCGAGAACGGCTGAGAGACGGAGAGGAAGACAGAGGGAAATTATAATGGTGGAAAAAAAAAAAGTTGTTGTTTCCTGGTGTGTGAGCACATCATGTAAACAGGCCCCAAACAGGGAACACATTTACCATTCCGCTATTCAGTGTGAACCAGGACATTGATTCACAACACTACACAAGTGTGAGAAAAACGATAAATGCATCACCTCAGATATTTCACACCAGTGCTGGTAGTAGTGTGTAAAAGCTGTTGTGACAGCTTGGGTATTAGGACTGGATATATGGAAAATGTCTGGCTGCTTATGAATGCCAGTGCGACTGGGGTGACAGGTTCGACACGAAAACACTCCACCTCAGAACAATTAGGCTTTTCTCAGGCCCCCATCCAGTGTTGTCGGTGATAATGGAAAGCTGTGAGGATAACTGGTGATAAATAGACTTTAACACCCTCCTCCTTAAGAGCAATGCAGTCCTGCAGTCCTCTCATATCCTTAACTAATCATGACCATGGCCAGCAAATTCATACAAAAGACTAATTACTGTTGTACTTCACTTCAGTCTCAAAGGCCTCTTATATAAGGACTTGGGGGTTCTCTTGCCTCCTTTCTCCTCTTGATGGGTATTTTTTTACAAGTAGGCCTCGTGCTAGACAAAAGCGTTTAAAAATTGGTGATTGCTTTCATCCGCTTTAATTACATTCAGAAATGGCATTTCTGCCACATAATACGCCCCTATTGTTTCAGAATTATCTGGCTTGAGGAGTCAAATCTACAATATTTGACGATGCTCCCGAGCTAAATCACCTCTTGAAATTGAAATATGCAGCTGTAATACAAAATAAAGCGCCATGCCTTGCTGCTGAGATACTGAAAGCTCCTTGGCTTTCTGCAGAATGCTATTATTATGCATATCCAGGTAGAAAGTTAATTAACCCAAAGCTTAAGCTAATTATGGTAGCAGAATGCTATCAACCAAACACTTTCAGTCAGACAGCTGTCCAGAATTTCATTTGCTAATCATTTGTCTTTTGCCGGAGCATATGGTACATTTCCCCGCTATCACAGCAACAACAAACAGATGAAAATCATTAACTAAAAACAATGTGCACTGTGAAGAATCAGACACAGATTTATAAGGCTTTGTGTCAGAGAAAAAAAGGGGGGATTTATAGCCTGGGAAATATAATGATAATTTTTGGTTTTAGCCACTTAGGATTTTAGGCAGCTCACGTGACTCGGGTGTGCTGGGAATTCAGATGCACAAATATATTGTTTATATTTATATGCAAATGAGACAGAATGCTTATCCGTGTAAAATTAATTACAATTTTCTATAGGAGCATATGCAAAGAGTCTGTTCTTAACAATTTTTAGCTTCTAGCACATTTTGGGCATGGTTTTGCTTTATTTTTTCCCCACAACACAATATTTTTATGTTGTTAAAAGTAGAAATCCCTCTGCTCAGAATTAAATCAATTATTTTCCAAGAAATGCTGCATGCATTTTTTTTTTTCTTTTCATAAAAACACATCTGGCTGTTAAAGGGTGATTGATATCAGCATTGCCTCGCGACATTATCAGGCAATAAAGGCTAGTCAGGTTCTAATGCAACATGTCATACACAGGCTCCTGTAGTACATTTCTATTGAGGACCTCACAAGCTAAATTGCTTTTTTCCTGCTCCCCCACATCTCAGCCAGCTTGACAGACAAATTGATCAAAGCATTGTAAAATAATATGCTCACAAAATGTCTTGGGGCAGGAGTCCAGCCCTTTTTTTCATTTTTCACCCTAATAAAAAAGTGCTCTATGATTTCCTCTGTATTATGTGTCTGTGCTCTGTATGAAGGAGGCGAGAAGCATCATATTTCAGATAATAGTAATCTCCTGTAAACAAAATGCGTATCATTTTTCTGTGAACGCTGAGGCCATGCTAAAAACTAAAGAGGGGGGAAAGGCGGTTAACAGGGAGGCTGGTGCGTAGGGCCCCAACAGGGGTTGTTGAGATGTAATGAATTTGTTCATCTGATGGTGCCTTCAGGGCTGTCGTTAGACTGGCAGAGGAGGTTGATTTCAGGAAATGTTCCTAAGATCAGTTAGGAAGCAAAAGGGGCTTGAGACGTTTCTATTAGAAAGAGCTGACGGTCATGGTGCGTAAGCAATACTTCAAGGGCGTTTATGTAGCTATATCAATAACTATCTATCAATGCCTCAAATGCTGTTGTTGCTGCTTCGGCTGTTCAACACCAGCCAATAGTGAATTGTGCAAAACAAACACGGTCACACGAGCCTGTAAAGCTTTGGCTCGGTCACAAATATCTACCCCGGGTCTCCCGTTACGTTATGCGTGGCATGGACGTTATCTATCTCCCTTATCCAAAATATGCTCTTAGAGATCATTTATCACACTGACTTCCTAAGCCTGTGCCACCCCACATCCAAAGCTGAAAAGAGCCTTGTTTAGTATGTCATAAATAAATCAATGGAAATGGCTGATCTGAACTATTACCGCTACAGGCAGGCTTTTGTGAGATCTACATGTAAAGCCAGTTGCAAAGATAAGCCCATATTTTGTCACTTTATCTCGCCTCCCTTAATGCCTGTTTACATTGCGTTGCTCCGTATATCTGAGGTGGCTCTAGTTCCCCTGTCCTACAACAATGACACCGTATTCAACTGGTTGTGATAAAAAAAATTCTCAACATCTGCTTCAGTAATTTCCCGCTCACACCTTCGAGAACGTACGGGCCGCGATGTGATCGAGGCTTCATTTATGACCGACACCGCAAATGATATTAAACTGAGAAATGATCTAGTGATGCGAATCATTAAATTCATTTGCATATTCCTACTGAACCTGAACACACAAATTAAACCCTGTTCACGAGGAGACGGAAAAAGGTGCCTGCGCATGGTTACAGGACATCTTCCATAATCAAAATTCCATATTATTAATTTTCAGACTTCAACTCATTAACAACAAGTGGAATGTTTTTACTGCTTGATGAATTTTAGGAAATAGCAGACAGTCAGGGAGGAAACACATGTTGAGGTATAATATACAAGGTCATTAATGGGTTTACATAAATTAGAATTTGAACATACATTTTCAAAAGGATAACTTCCTATCCGGCTGCATTTGAAAATGGTTTAATTTCCCAAACCGTTCAAGGTTGTCAAATGCAAATCTGCGATACATGGATATTTAATTTCAATCTAATCAAAACTAATCTGAGATGTAGGATGTGGACCTGTAAAAATAAGGAATAAGTACTTATTAATGCCGGGTTTAATCAGTTTCAATCGCTTCAGTAAGACTGTCAGCATTCTAACAATTTTGAGGGATGGGCAGGGCATGAAATGCAATCACATATTACATTTCTGAGTGTCGCTTGACACTCAAGACTACTGCATTCAACTTTGAGGCAACATAAATAAACAGGCGGGAACAGTCCATGCTCCCCATGGCCTCTGCTGACCCTACAGACATCAGCTCTAATCAACTCCCTTGTGGGTAATAAACAAGTTATTTTTCTGAAATTTCAAATATACTGCAGGAAGAATCACAACCACATGCCATCAGAAATCTAATTTCCAGCCCAACTGTATTCTAGTGCCCCTCATATTTCTAGTGCCTGCTCATATTTGCCCAACTTTCTCCGGGATATTTCTTGTGGGATCTACAAAAATGCCCTGCTTCCAATGAGGAATGGTGGCACTCCATCACAGGAGTGGATTCTGTCTGCCTGTAAATTTCACACCTTTGTTTATCACGTCACCAGCCCGGCTGTTGTACAGTACCTTTCAGCAGGTGCGACATCCATTAGGATCTGGATGGTGTGCACACCATTCTCACATCCACTGACTTGGATCGTCCCCAGGGGGCTCAGCAATGAGATGGTCTTCTGAGTGCACTGGCTCTCCCTCTGCTTCTTCATCGCGCTGCCCTGCTAAGGAAGCACAAATTACACGGTGTTCATTGACATATTCATGTGGCAACTTTCACAATTTCCCACACACATTTGCATTGAATGATCTATTGGAAACCTAGCAGCCCACCAACGGATGATGACTTACATATTTGAACACCTAGCCTCCAAACAATGTCATGATGTGACTTGATCCCTACATTACTATCCAATATTTCTTTTGTGCATGGAAAAGAATACGCCTATCTAACCAATAAATCGCCCATTTTTTCCCCTCTTTCTGTTCTATATATCACATAAATGAGAAAAACAATGCAGTCTGTTCCCTTGTCTGGTGGGGGATTCCCAAGATAGCTCGACATTATTTTCAATCCGTCATTTTTGGTTGATGGCCGGGATGTTTTTCTAGCATTAAATTTGTTCCTTAGGGTGCAACTCCGATGGGATTCTGGTTTCCAGCCCTTAACAACAGCAAAAACGTGCAGCTTTTCTGACGACTGAGATGGATACTGGCAATAACCAGACAGCAGTTCCTTTTTTATTTTTACTTTGAGGGAAGGAGAGATGATTGACTATGTTATATGTGAGTTTTTGAGAGATGGGGGTTATAATAAATAAAGGTCACATTGATTGTAAGTTTCAACCGAGGAAACCTTTCCTTCATGGAACCTTGATCTGAAAAGTGTCCAAAGGGTACAAACACAATATCTCTCTTTTTTTATTATTTTTAATAGTGCTTGAAATCCACATTCATGAATTTTTTAACACGTATGTTGTACATTAATTGAGACATATGAAGAGCCACAGCTAACCATGGTTTTTCATTATTAATTAAGCTGCACATTGTTTGTTTGATTAATCATTTAATTCTTTACATTAGGAAATATCACAAAATAGTGAAAAATGTACAACAGAGTTTCCCCATGTCAAAGTGATCTTTTTAAACATGCTGTTATGTACTATCAATATAACACATTCAGCTTTAAATTAGATGAAAAAGATTTAAGTATTAAATCCATAAGTTGACTAGTTTTGCTTACAAAAGCTACACATTTGAAACAACACTCCAGCTCCAGCATGTTGACAGACTTCAAAGTCATTCTTCCCTAATATTGATAATTTATGCCTAAAGGATTCTTGAGGCAAAACTTCCTGTGGTTATCCACATGAGGAAAACACCTCAGAAGGAAATTGACAATGTACTTCAACATGCAGCACTCATTAGACGCAGTCCCGGAGATTTGTTACACCTGAAACAATTAATCAGTTTACTAATCAACACATCTATTTGCTTCCAGTTTTTTTACCGAGAGTTTATACTAAACATTTCCTCTTTCAATCATCGCCAGCGTGAGGGTTCACTCTTTGTCTCAGGAGTAATAATTTATTTTGGGGGGGGGGGATATCAACCCAAAATAAATATAACAAGTCATTTTCTTGTGATTTAAAGATATCATATTAAGCTTTAGGAAATTGTCCGGACATTTCTGTATGAGCCTGCCTTTTTAAATAACAACCTATAATTAAGAATAATTTTGTTGGAAAGATAAAACAACAAATAAAAATAAAAATGCTCCATTGAACAATGTGGTCTTGTGGCACTTTTTTGTAATTTAAGAATGGATAACACTTATTTTTAGATTAAACAAAGGGGTTGTGTGATAAAATGGTAGTCATGCATTTACAGTGTTTCATTTAGACTTTCAGTTGCTACCCCCCACCTCCACCACTTCTTCTCTCTCTCTCTCTCTCTCTCACACACACACACACACACACACCACATCTGTCATGGTGTGCGATCACAAATGCGTCTCCTTCAACTTTCTTGTTTCTAGTCTTGCAGCTCTCTCACTGTATTCATCGGGGGTTTGCCTGAACTGACAATAAAGGCGAGAAAATTTCTGAGCCAAACAATGGTACAGTGCACTTTGGATAAGCGCTCAACACACTTGCCTGCCATTTAGCAAGCTGGTAATAGACTCATACGTGGAATAATGGACTTTGGCAATAATGGCCCCGGCTAATAGCCTCTGCACTGATTAAAAATAATGCCATCATGGTTTGTTTTGGTGCAGTTCCCCGGTAAACTAGTGCAAAGTGTCTGGTTCAGGGGCCGGGCCGGCTCCTTCTTCACGCTGAGGATCAACAAACAATAAGCAGCTCGTGCGTTGTTTAAAACACACACAACATTGGCAGCGGCCTCGTGCTCGTCAATCATGTGACTCGTTTCTCGTCAGACTAGTTCCTGGTCAAACCTGCGGGATTAATGGAGCAGGAAGCGCAGGTGTGGAGACAAACGCAACATGTGTCATCATTGTGTTGTTGTTGTTTTTACATTTTAGCCGAAGCGCAGACACACGTTGGTAGAAACCCTTCGGAGCGTGCAAGTGTTTTCAAGCGAGTTAAAAATGAGGGTTAATAGTACGAGTGTGGGTAAAAGTACGAAAACACACGAGAGGGAGAACCACCAACTTCCGCTTCGGTGTTTTCACGTCATACGGGTCGTTTTTTAGTTTTTACTTTAAGGTAACTGTTGTTAGAGGAACTTTAAAACCGTGTATTAGCTCTGTAGCTTACAGTGAAGTCCTTCACATCGTGTCCGTGCGACGCGCGTTTCATCCTCCAGCGAAAACAAACGTGACCGGATCCTCTTCCTGTTTCCACACACAGCGTGGTCGCGGCGGCCAATCGCGAGAGAGACAAGTCCGCTCTCGCTCCGCCATTGGTCAGTAGAGAGTCTCCGCCCCGCCCCCTGTTGGGGACAGACCCTGAAGACTTGTCTCCTGGGTCTCATGTTGGGATGTGGGTCCATCAGTGGGACTCCACAGCACCGAGGTAATGATGGGGATGTAGATATTTGTTTTATTTGTTTTATTTCATATTTCTACAACAGTCCAAAAAATACAAGAATGCAGATTGTGATTCATTTACCCAATTCTCTATCTCCATGGTGACGACATCCCAGCGAAACAGTCCCAGGCATAATGTTAGTGAATACAAAAACCTAGTGACCCTAGCATTTTATCAGCTAATACAGTCAGTGTGTTATTATGAGTCAGTGCACAATCCATTCATTAGAGTTGTTTGCAGTTTACAGGAGAGGGAGTTGCCTCGTTTTGCCTGGAGCTGCCATAGATTCAGTTGAAGCCCATATTTCAGTCATTATGACCACGTGTGTGGCCTCATTTGTATTGTTTAAAAGTATCTGTTGTCCTCTGCTGCTTTATTTTTTATTTCTGCGGTGCCTTCAGCTCTCTGCATGCCTCCGTTTGGAATGTGTAGGCCGGCCTGTGGCCCACACCCCATCTCAGCGGTGAGGGTGGGAGAGGGGGAGAAAACGCCACCCCTGCAGAGACCATTTTGAAATCTGTGAGGATTTCCGTGCCATCTGGACCCGCTGCCAGTCTGCCCCAGATAGTAAGGGTTGGCAACGGTACCCGACGGTGCAATATGGCTCTCTCTTTAATGAACTACTAACTGTCCCCCGTTTTAATTGATGTGACATTTGAGCCATTTATCTCTGACATTTCAATGAAGAATGATTCTCAGCCTTGCCATTTACTTTTTTTGTGCTATTTTCTAAGAGTCATTTGCATTTCTCCGCTCTAAACCTGCTTTTTGTCTCTCATTAGCTAATTAGAGAGCAACATGCACAATTAATAAAAATGAACATAACCTAGTTTGATATAGGCTTGATGAGGGATAATCAGAAAATCACTGTTTTCTTAATATTCATCAAAAATGATGTGAAGGGCTACCTGTGGTAAAAGGTGACTTCCATAAAGCCGCGTAACCTTTACCCACATACCAACATGTAGCCTACAGTGTGGGACAACTTATGTTCCCAGCATGGGGAGAATCAAGCTCAATTAATCAGCATATGATTGCAGTAAGCAGCCCCCTCTGCTGGATCTTCTGAGCCATACTGTTTGAAATCATTTTAATGCTGCAGTCAGTGGCCAGACAATTATCGAATGTGGCAGTCACATTGAATGTTTTTGTGTTTGCTTTATTACAAGTAGGAAAATAAGTCTCACATGTGCAATTCTAAATGCATTTAAAGACAGCTTTTGCTTTTTATACGTTGTTTTTTGTGAATATTCATTTTAATCAGTGCTGGTACATCAAGGCTGTTTTGCACATTTTACATTTTGTTTGTGCAGTCATATATATTTATACTGATGAGTGCAAATAATTTATTTTAAAAACAGGAAATAGTTTGGCCGTGCCGCGGTGAAATAAACACCCTGGAGTGCGTGTGAATGACATAACTCGGTATACTAAAGGTTCCAGGCTCATTGTTTTCCATACTGACACATATTTTCAATCTTTTTAAGATATCCTTTAAAAACACGGCACCACTGATGACGACTGTTCCTTTGATTGTGAGCAGCATCATTGCCAAGGTGTGGTGCCCTGTCTGTGCTGGCAGCCGGGCTGATATCTTTTGTTTGAGACTCAAAGAGCTCCTTTTCCTGTTTCAGTTTCCCTCATAATTTTTGTTTGTGTGAGGTGTTGATAGACTTATATGCTGCACAGCTTCCTTTTAGTGTACAGCGCCAGATGTTTGTGAGAATAACAACCCCCAACTCTTTTTTTGTCAGAATGACAGAATTGTTTATTAGCCGTTTTTTGTCCGTCCGGCAATGCATGATTGTCACAGCTCAGTCATACACCGCCTGTCTGTGTCTTGCTCTCTTTTCCTGTGTTCGCAATCTCACTCTGGAGTTGGCGTGGGAGGAGTTGAAGTCATTTATGATATCAGATATTCTCCACGAGAGCAGGAAAGTCCTGACAGACTGAACAACCACCAGCCTCTCACACAGTGCCGCGTGTGAGTGTGCATTTTAATCAGTAGAAATGGCTCTGTGGGCCTCACATTGCACATGGAGGAGGTCCGGGTGTTCTCAATGTGTATACCCAGTGTACAGTAGATGTTATGTCTGTTTCTCCAAATCCAACCATGAAAGAGGCAGGAAAAAAAGCAACCTGATATTTAGTTCTTTCTACTTTGGCACTTTGTTATTCCACTCCCCTCAAAAGAATTAGCCCGATCATCGTATGCCGCCGCCGCAAAGACGTGACAAAATTTGGCTGTACCCTCTCGTGCCCACTTATTTAGTGCACCTCTGTGCCTCTGTCCCTCCATCTCTGATATGATGTGGCTTCTCTATTTTACTGTTGACATTGTGCTATGAATGTCTGAGCACTTTGCAAATGAAGAGGCTTGAACTCCTGACAGGCAGTGTCGCCGGCACCATGACACACTGGCCTGCACATGCTGTGCGGCATAATGATGACATTAGGATCCAGTGATAATATCAGGACGCACTTCAGATAAATGACTGATAAACCAGGGGTTGTGCCTCTCGTATTACACGCTTGACAGAGCAGCTAATCAGTGTCCAAGTGACTGCTATTACATAAATCATGAGCTCGACTTTGATGCATATTCGATCGGTGTTCCCTATTCATCACGTCATCTGGGGGAGACTCTCTGGATGACTGGCTGCCGGGCCGACACACATTTTAAGAGCACATTATGTTTTCATTAGAATTTGATATGATCCATTCCACTGTTGATTTGATTTTGTGTGCTCGGGTCATTTGATAGGAAACTACCAAGGAGAGGGAGTGTATTGTCACACTGTGTAGGCTGTGTGAGGTGTCATTTCACCCTCAGCAGCCACATTTACAGTAAAGATGCTTGTTGACAAACAGCATTAATATTCAAATGCTGATAACATTTTAAATAAATTGTAAAAAAATATATATTTTAGCAATTTTATTAATTTGATATAATGCACAATCTTGGTAATTTCAGATATCAGCATTAAGGAGCAGGGCGGTGCTTTATTGTTTTATTTAGCAGTAAAAAATCAAAAGCATCCGGTGATGAAGTTGGAAGGGAGATGTGGGGTGTTGAAGTGAATCACCATGTATGTTTTATTCTCCGGTATTGGGGTCACAGGATGTGAAGGTGGGGGTGTTAATTTAATCCCCATTCTTACCCAGAGCATGGCCACACTCTCTAAGGAGCTTTATCTCTGACAACTGTGTCAAATTAGAGAGACCACGAGCCCCTCATAAAGAATATGTCTGTCAGACTACATTGTTCCTGGCCTCTGAAATATACGGCCGAGAGAGACAAAAATAGAAGATAACACCGTAGTCCCACAGTTGGACTTGAACATGATGAAATAATTTCCGAGCCATGTGATCCTGTCAGCGAGACGAACCACTAATAACACTGACGTCCACATATTACATTGTACCCTTTTGTGCTTTGCTATTCAGAGCTTTCAATAAGTATTGTTATATTGAAAAAATGCAAGCCAACGTGTTCAGGATGTGCTCCTAATATTTGCGTGGTCTAATTGTTTTTTTTTTATTTTGCATGCTAATAAAATGCTTGAAAGAAAACTTTACTGGACATTAATTCATTGTAAATCAGCCCGTCTGTGTATAATTGATGGGAGTGTTACATTCCATTAGCCATGGTACATAACTCTAGGTCAGTCCAGTCTGATAAGTGCCCATCATTTATCTCCCTGGTATCATTGCTGTCCCACAGTCAAACATGTAAAACAACTCTTAATGTTCTCCCCAGTCCCCTATGGGTGTTTCTCCCTGTTATCATCATTGCCTCTATTCTAAGGGGACCTCCTCTGGAGACAACATTTTCATAGACCTTTGACCTAAACCATATTTTCCATTTGAATGGTCTGACTAGTGAATATTTACAAGCATGTTTAATGTATAATAGATCTCATCTGTGAGGATCAGGAGCCATTTTCTGCTCAGTCAGGTTACAGCGCCGGCCGTGGCCCCTACCGCTTGAGGTAATATTGACCCGTCCTAAAAAGAAAATGACCCGCGCCTCATTTAGGCCAAGTAGTATGCATACGTATTGTACAAGTCCTGAGGGCATACATGTTTATAACAAGGAAAGCTAGCGGTCTCGAATGTAAACATCTTAGCACTGTAATATTATTGTATCAGTAAAGTCCCAGAAGGTGGTAGATTTAATAATGTGGGTGGATTATATAAGAGAGAGAAATAAAGCAGTAATTTGAAATTGTTTGGGGACCTTTTGTGTCAATGGTTATGGAGGCTAAGGGACAATTCCATTCCCTCAGGCCACTGTTAAAAAGGCAATGACTTTTCTTGTACATGCACAGCATTTTGGAATCTACATGCATTACTAGCACCACAGGCTTTTATCATGTGATTAGTAATACATAATACATCTGATTCTATTATCATGCGTTGGATAAAAAAAAAAAAGAAAAAAAGAAAGGAATTAAGGTGGCGAAAGGAAGAGGAGCACGTTGATGATGAGTAACGTCTGCAGTGAAGTGCTTGAATATACATTTAATAGTGAAACAGATCTCGGTTTGCTTTCTCGGGTGCTTATACAACCACAGGGTTTTTAATCTCTTTCTTGCCGATGAAAGTCCCAGTAATTGCTATATTTCCCTTTTTGTTTCAAGGGCCTTTGATGATCCCTTGGCTTGCATCAGAGGGCAAAGTCATTAGTGGAGAAATGAGCTCAAGTGAAGAGAAAGAGATTGCAGGGCTCCCAGCATGATTGGAAACTTTGCCTCACATTGCATCCTAATTTGAATTCAATTTTCAATGTATATGTGACAGATAAGAACAATTAAAGAAAATATGTACTTAGGAGAAATTGGGGACTTTAACCCCTGAGTTTAGCAAACACAAGCTGTTTAAACAATCGATGACACACTGTAATGTAGTATGGACATTCTGGAAAATGCTTATTTGCCCCTTATTCCACGAGGACAGATTCTATATTATTATAATTGTGTAGTCGTTAATTATTTGTTTATATAGAACCAACCACTTACAGATATCCACAGATGGAATCTTGTTTAAAGACTTTTTTATTTTGTGATAACACAATATGTTTTTGTTGTTTTAGAGAAATTTATTTTTGCACATTTTTCATCCCTTAAGAAGTTCTTTATTTGATTTAATAAATGGGAATTAATAAATAAAACATACATGTAAGTTTTATAAAAAGACCCCATATCTGCATTTTACACACACATACACACACTTACATACGTATGTATATATATCACTTGCTGAATACAGAGGAGTTACATCTCACAGTGGCTTCACTGACAATATGTTCTATGTTATAATGCTGCAATCATCATCAAGTTGTTCAGGGAGCGAGTGGAGGGGTGGGTGTGAGGGGGTGGGTGGCGTTGCGGTGGCGGGGACATGTGAAATATGAAATCCTGTCAATCAAACCGCGGTATACAACACTCTGTTGCGGTTGGGTGACAGTGGTTCTTTCATGTAAATCACAGACATTAGAAATAAAAGACAGGCCTGTTGACTTGTTTCATGCTGGGAATCGGTGGCCCAGCATGTGTTGCTCTGTCTGTGCTTCACTCTCCTGTGGAACCACTGTCCCCTGGGTCCTCGCACTGCTCCCTGGGGTGCACTGCATATAATTACCCACAATCCACCCTGAAACAGCTCTCATTTACAGTAATCAACAGTCTGCACTTCAAAGGATTCATGTGGCATCAGACACCGAGAGCCAGCGTGTTATTACAAATTATTATTATTGCCTCAGCGTTACCTATACATACTGAAGCTGATGACTATGTTAACTAAGGATGCTGCGAGGTTCCTGCTTGTTTTTCCCTTTTTCTTTTTGGTCCATTAAGGGCTGATGAGGGCAGAGATGATCTTCTATATGCTGTTAACAACTTCAAAAGCAGCCTTAGTTCAATATAAGGTCTGAACAACAGCATCAGACGTCTAATAATATACAGGAGGGCGTGAGGAGAAATGGGGGGGTGGGCTTCATCAAGGGTTCAAATTTACATGACTAACGAATTCATAGTGCAAGTAAGAAATGCAAGATCATTTGATCATTTGGCAGACGTGATGGTGGTCTGTGTGATAATGGTCATTATCATAAACTGGAGCCATCATTAGGCTTGATTTCAG
The DNA here is from genome assembly GCF_947347685.1 of Pleuronectes platessa. Lineage (NCBI taxonomy): Eukaryota > Metazoa > Chordata > Actinopteri > Pleuronectiformes > Pleuronectidae > Pleuronectes > Pleuronectes platessa. The sequence continues at coordinate 18,526,097 of NC_070637.1, forward strand.
ATAATGGTCAGTGTGGAAACCATTTTATACAAAGAAAAGCCTTCCCCCATTAAAGACATATTAAGTGAATTAACTCACATCATGAGTAGGAATCTACTGTGTGGCATTGCCTGGAACATAATGTGCTTATAATGTGAAGTGATTTCTCCTGACTGGAGACAAGTCAGCCACTTTACATCCATGATAATTTGCTTTCACCCTGAAGCATTCAGCCCTTTACTGACACAAATATTACATTTTTTTAAAGTTAAATAAATGAATTGAAATCCTATTATAACATCTATGAGGTGTAAACTTTTAATATGGTAATATATAAAAGCAGAGTTTTGATATTTTGTGAGTTTTTAGATTGTAGTCATGCAATGTTGTGTGCAGTGTTTTCTCAATATTTGATATCTGATTTCATTCAGTCCTTTAATTGTTGTATAAATCAGACAGATAGAATATATAAAGTACAAAACATATGCGTTTAAAATATGTGTTTTTACAGTACCCCTACTGTTTATATGACAGTTTCCTGTATACAAATGTATATATATATATATATATATATATATATATATAATATTTTTAAACCAGCATAAAGGACATAATCTAAACTTGATTTGCTATCAAATCAGTATTTAATTTGTCATAAACATTTACAGTAAAATACATAAACATTCTAAGATCATGTAAAGCCTCTAAATTGCATAATTTATTGTAAAATACAATTTAAATAAAACGATAAATTATTCTCATGGATTTAACTCTTTTATGATATTTTAATTTTACATGACTAATATATGTGTATATGCAATGAGTGTGTTCAAACACACAGTACTTAGTATTTCAGTAATGTAAAGATTCCTCTCCCATTTACCTCTTGGCAAAATGGCTGCTGCTGTGCATCCAGAGAGACCACCTTCAGACATGACATCCTCCGCTCTCCAGTGGGAAGAGCAGCGTCCTCCACAGAAGCTGCCTCTGACCCTCTGGCACTGCTGGGCCTCATCATTGCCGGTCCATTAGGGATGCTGGAGCAGGTCTCCGAACGGGCACGGCTGCACCACATTACTTCTACCCCTCACTGCTGGCAGGTCCCCTAGTGGCCAGGTCATGTCATGGCATGGGTGCCCTGTGAGTGAGCTTGTACCAGGTCTGCCCTTGACATGCCCCCCCCTACTGCACCCCCCCCCCCGCCCACGCCCACGCCCCCCCCCCCCCTCCCCCTCCGCCACCTCCTCCGCCTTCTCCTCCGCAGAGAAGGGAGAGCAGACCGTCCGGATGGGGCACTGGGGGTGCCAGCTGGTGCCAGCTGCGAGGGGAGATATCCAAGGTGGCGGACACCTGTCCTAACTCGTGCCCCCCAGCTCCCACAATGCATCTGGTGCGGCCCGGCAGACCCATCGTGGGGAAATGAGGCGCTAACCTTGAGGAGAAATGCTCCCAGCGTCGCATTAAGAGAGGCCCTAATTGCTGAGAGCTAGCACTGCCAAATGACATTAGGAAGTGCTGTCGTTTACTTTAACATAATGGCTCAGCGTGTTTTTTGGCTAAACTTCCTTTGCTTCTCTGAGGTGTTTCGCCGCAGTGGCCATTTTGGCCCCGTCACGACCAATCAGTAGCCGACGCGAAGACGGACGCGAATCTTGAGGCCGATAATTCTAAAGACATTCCAGAGTTAGGCATTAAAATGTAAACCTGGGCTCGATGGTGGAGGGGGAAAAAAAACACAGCAGAGGGCCACATGACTACTCCTTACTATGAACCCACTATACCATGTAAACGGCTGCCATTTGTGAAATAGCAAGTGCATTAACTGTACGAGCCGGTTGAGTGATTGTATTATTTATTCTCTCTTTTCTTTTTTTTTATTATCCAACCACATGCATGTATGGCTTTTGTCGTCTCAAAGAAATACTAACACAGTCCACTCAGTGTGATTAAATTAAACAAGCATGCTCATTACATTATGCATACTGTAATAAGAATAGCCCTGACCGGTCTGTGGCAGTATAGCCGGCTCCGCAGAGAGTGATCACATGTTTCGCTGCTGCACTAGATTTTTTGGGGCACCCATTAGCAGAACAAAAATCACCTTTGATTTAATGAAAGGTCCTCATTTGCTTACCGGCTCCCCTCACTTACGGGCACATGGTTAAATTAAGCACCCCCGCCGCCGCCACCCCACCCCCCATTCTTCGCCTCCCATTGGAAGGAGACAGCGTCCCCTCTCCTGCAGTATAATGCCGCGATGATTCTATGATCTGGTGTTTCAAGTCTGCGGGAGTGTCAGGATTCCACTGCAAGGTGCTTCTAATTGCAGATACACCTCAGCACTTGAAAGTAATGAATGTGAGCATGGTGAAACCTCCAAGGATCAAACGCTAGTAATACATCATCAGTTCTGAAAAGGGTAATTCGTTTCCCTTCGCCAAGCAAAATATTAGAAGTTCAGATAGGGGTTTTTATTATTAATTTATTCTTCCCCCAATACATGATTTTGTAATTGAAGTGCTATGAATAAAGTAACCCATATATCTTAGTGAGCCACTGTGCATCCGTTGACTAGATGTGGGATTTGAGTGTGTAAATATTGTCTGTAGCGAGTCGCAACAAGGAGGATTCTTCCTCAAACACACTTTGGTGATATGTTTGATTGGATTTTGAGCCGTGTATTTCCCAAGATCATAACAAATCACACTTTATTGTGTCTCATCTTAGATCTATAGTATTATTTACTGTACTTCTAGCGGGCTTAACTCTGTGATTTTGTTCGGATAACGGCTTGCAGAGTTGGCAGCTCTTTTATAATTGTTTGAGTCTTAAACTGAACAGACTTTTTTTCAATTCAGGAAGGTATTTGTAGCATGTTTTTTTTTTTGTTCAAATACAATCAGAAACCAGCGCGGATACAGTCCAAGTGTTATTTCTAAACTTTGCTCCGCCGGATCCCTCCACAGAGCGTTACCTCCAGTGGCCATGGGGTAATCGTGCCACAGGGACCCAGACAAAACAAGTCGGGTAGTTCACTATAGAAGACGGCCTCTTGCTGCTGGTTGACCCTTGTGGCCACCAAGCTGTTGACCCCAGGAACGCCGGGGTAATAAGTTCAAAGCCCAGCTGTCCGTGCGTGATCTCTTCGCCGGGGCCACAATCGTGCACCGCGGGGCCACTTCCCCCGCTGCCAGAAACCGGTCTTCACTCAAACAAAAATCAGGATACGCTCCGCTCCTCCAGTGGTGCTCCAAACTGCCGAAACTCAGTTGAGCGCAGAGTGTTTGTGTGTTTGCGGGATGTAATTTACGGCCTCGCGTTGGATACGAGCTGCACCAACCTTGTGCAGGGACCGGCGTTGCGTCTGCTCACGGCATCTGCTCGGGCGGCCACTGAGGAACGAGCATAACAATGTGCCATTCACGGGCCAGATGATGTCCGACTGCGATGAAGAGCTTGGACAGGAAGGGTAGGAGAAGGGCAAAAGAGACAGGAGAGGATGATGGACTTTATGAGAAAACCTAAAAAAAAAAGAAAAAAGAATCACACCCTAAAAAAAAGAAGATGCCGATTATAGCCGAGTAAACACGAGAGGAGGTCATTGGATATTTATCGCACACTTACTGCTGTATAGCCTGCCACAAGATTACTTATATAATCAATCCCTTGTTATTTTGATGGAGGGACAAATCAGAGTCGTGGTCTGCACTTAAAGCCGGGGTCTCAGCGACCTGTCATCTGCGGTGTACAGTTAGGAGGTGGCTAACCCCTGGGGGGGGGGGGGGGGGGGAGAGAAAGTGCTGGGGGGTCTGAGGTGCAAAAACCCAGGAATTTCAGGGGTTGATAAATGAGGCTCTTCCTAACTGCATATGGTATGTGTTTTAAACTGACTCCCCCCTCGGCCCTCCTCGTAGCCAGCCATCCTTCATTTGGAGTTCAGGGGCCCTCCGCTGTACATGGGGGCCCTGTTTTGTTGCCAAGACAGGCCCCCTGCATAGGCTGCATATGGGACTATATGACGTCCGCCTTGGCCGGCTTTCATGGATTGTTATGGTGGTGTTACGAAGGCTTCACATTGGGTCATTGTTAATTTACACTGACTTTGTAAGCTATTAGTTCCACAAAGGAAACGGTTTGCCACTCAGGATATACACCTGCTGCCTGAGAATAACAGAGGTGGAATTACAATCATTCAGAAAGAGAAACAGTCAAAAGGCTCGGGATTAAATGACATCTGTCTGACAGTTCCTTAATGTGATCTTGGAGGTAGGGAGAGACATGAAAACAGGGTTAGCACCACCTTCCTTTGAATCAAGTCCACATCTCCGAGTGTGCAGCCTCCATACAAAAGGCGATACATGAACATGACACCGTGATGTTTCACAACATCCGCGGCGGCACGTGTAAATTTTAAATGGTGACAATGCCGTGACCTTTTTTGGCACAATGAGCACTTAGTATTGGTCATTTCTGCACCTTATAGCCAAATGTTGGCCACGGTGGCCGCCCCCCCATCCTGTTCGGGGGTCTCTCAACCAGCCAGCCGGACACATATGCCCCCCGGTTATTCCACCGGACCTTTACCTCCTCTCTTATAATAGCAGCCCACTCTCTCAGTCTTTCCAATGTATTCTACTCATTGTTTACTGTACATGCGGGTCCAGAGTAATAATAAATAAGGAACGTGTGTGCCGTGCCAACATGATTGATTACGACAGGGAGGCAAGGTCAGGATGGAGGAACAGGCTAGGGCTGTCCGACTCATTGAGTTAACACTGTATCCGTATTGTATGAATGTCACCAGCGATCCTGTGATTTATTACTACAGCCACTGCTCAATTCTCCTTTCCCACCTCCCCCCTGCTTTGGGTACCTGACCGAGATACAGGATATGAACAGAAGTGGAGACAAAATCCTGTGTCAGGGAGCATTTTACATCTCTGTTGGAATATTCTTATTTAAAAAAAATATTTTTTGTTAAGTTATCTCACTATAACGTGCATTCAAAATCAATGGGAAAGGTCTGCTTCCCCTCCATTTCAAACATATGCTAATGTAATTCATTTATTTTGCACATAATATATTTCAGGATTTTTTTTTTTCTATTTTAAACAGCGTGAACTTAATTTTCCTTTTATATAAAAACAAGGTACATACACCCACACAAACACACACACACCCATATCATACCTGCACACTCAGGCATGTGCAAAATAACCACAACAACAAAAACATCTGAAAGCACTGACTGAATTGTCTATTTGCTTGAATAACACACCAAAAAAAAAAAAAAAAAGAGAGAGTCATTGTCACTTTCAACAATATATACTGAACTCCTCTTTCTTTTCAGAGGATCTAACCTTTCGTCTTGGACTGAATACACAATGCCCCTCTGGACCTCCGGACTGCTCACTCTTTAGTGCATGTCAAGAAGACACCAGTCTGGACTATTTCCTCTGGGAGGTGGGTAAGCAAGCGCCACGCTCTGTCAGTTAGCGTAAAATGTTTCAGACTGAAGATGGATGGAGACGACGTGTCACCGTGGCTCAACCGGGCTTTCACTGCTGCCACAGCCATGTCCTGGTCACATCAACCCAAGCGACCGCATCGCTAGGACCTGTCCTTCCTTTTGAGTTAGCATATACACTACATGACAGAACTTGTGGCCTTCCCCTCACTCAGGGCAGCAGGAAAGAGACAAAAAGAAAAGAAAGGTTCTGCATGAAACAGAATATTTCCATTGATTTGTTTTGTTTGTGCACACATTCGCTGTTTTGATGTGAAAATAAGAGAGGGTGTAGGTTTCAGTATTTCAAGTGCAGTTCGGGCTTTCTGTGCCAATGCCGCTTATATTTTTGCACGGCTTGTTTTCCAATCACAGGACATCTCAATTAAAACAAACCAGCGGAACTAGAACAACTTGAAGACTCCGACGAGGAGAGGACCCTGACGTAGAAAGTCTTGGAGTGCTGACCTCTGCGTTTGACCTCCCCTAATATGTTTCCACAGGCAATTCCATAACTCTCCAGCCAACATTTAAATGCTTCCTGTTTGACAGGAAGTTCCACATCACTCTGTGGGACCGGGCCTAGTGCTCAACTGTGCGAAACGGCAGCGCGCACAACCCACAGTTAATTTATATCACGTCTCATCACCTTTTCTGTGGACGACTGCACTCACACATGTACACAATCAGGCAGAGACAAACATTTGAGCACGGGACTTTTTCTTCATGCATGCTCTCGTGCAAACACATGCACACGCACACACACATGCAAACACACGCACACTCTCTCTGGACTTGTAACGTACCCCCCCACCCACCCCATTTGAGTCAAAGGTACAGTATGTCGTGGCCATACACACTTGCCGAAGTAAAAGTCTGTGTATGACAAGATATTTTTCTCACACTTTTACTCTCTCTCCGTCCATCCCTCTCTCTCTCTCTCTCTCTCTCTCTCTCTCTCTCCCTCTCTGTTTCTCTTACTCACTCACTCACTATTTCACCGTGTTGTTATTGGAATGTGTGTGTGTGCTGGTGCGGACTGTGAAACTGATGAATGACCAGCCATGGCAGATTCATAGTCCGGATCCTGGTGCAGCTGGAGAGGAAACTAATGGCAAGCTGGGACTATGGAGGTCTCAGAGCTAATACCTGTCTCTTCCATCAGGAGACCTGGGGGCATTTTTTTACACCCAGCCAAATAAGAGCCACCCCCCACCACCACCAGCACTCCTACTTTTAACACCTTCCAACTCCTCGCTGCCACCCCCACAACATAGCCCCCCCCACCCTCTCATGCACATACATACACATGCACATATAGGCTTGCATGCATCCACGCACACGGCGAGCAGTCAAGCACACACGCACGCCGCCACACACAGATGGACACACACCCCTGCCGAGCCCCCAAACTGTCCAAACTGCAGGGGGGTGCTGGGGGAAGACTTTAATAGTGAATGGGTGGCCTTACAGGTACCGGGGCATCAGCTGTCTGAGAGTAAATGTGCGGCAAAAAGACAAGGATGGGCACTTTACTGGACATTGGCTTTCGCTCCCTGCTGATTAGCCACACGGTGGAACGCCGGCTCCTCTTCCGCGAGGCCGCTCGGGCTGCGCTGCCCTGAGACGGACCCACGGAAATGTTGTGGTTGTTCCCATTTCCCCAAGCAACCACTTTTAATATATTGAACCCATGTCTCGATACATATATTAATGTTTGCAGTCGTACGCCTCCCAATGTTATCCTCATTAGTGTTCTATACTATGCCCATCCTGAGACCAGGCTGCGAAATAGAATCAGAGCGCTAGTGGAAGTCATTAGTCAGTTTTGAGTGTGCATATGTTCAATTGACCTGCAGTATGTAAATTCCTGCAATGCTGGCCTTGCATATGGGCCGAGTGCCTCACTGGAGGCCCGTCCAGCATGGTGCCTCATTACAGAGCGGCTTTCCAGAGTCCTCTCTGTTAATTAGAGAGCCTTTGTCTGTCACGTGACTCCGCTGGTCTGACACTCTGAGGTCACAGCGAGGACTTATGGATCTTCCTCCTGCTACGTCCGTTTGTCTATCTGTCTCCTCGCGCCGCGGAAGTGTGTTCGCGTTCACATTTTTCATAGTTTTTTTTGTTGTTGTGTCGTTGTGTGTTGTTTCCAGACACTTCTTCGATTGAACATTGAGCTCGTCCATCAACTTTCATTTGTCGAAGGCTGGAAAAAAATGATTCCGCAACTTCCAAAGTCAAAGTTTTGGTTAATTAAGTCTGTACTACTTTTATCTACTGTGTAAAAAAGCCGGGCCGGGGCTTGTTTTCTTGTTATATTCCTATCTCTTAAAATGTAAAAAAAAAAAAAGAAGAAATTATTCTTATCTTTTTTTTTCTCTACCTTTTCACCTGCTTGTCAGACTTGCAAGGCACTCAGTGAAATTATCTCCAGGGCAACAACAAAGCACTGTCAAGATACCCAGCATCCTGCGGCTTAATTGTTATTAATTTACTGCAATTAAAATGTGTCTCTCTGTCTGGTTTTTTTCATGCCTTGACAAGCATGGATATTGTTTACACGCAAAGGGAAACTGTTGAAGAACATTTCCAAGCAATGTCACTGTCTATGCATAGCTCCAAGCAATTCCGGCACACATCGCGATAAAGCCCATATTTGAATAGGAGCGGATATCAAACACATTCATTAGGTTACATGCTTCACTTGATTAATTATATCTGAAGAAAATTGCGGGCACTTCGGATCTTAGTCTGGTAGTATCGCCATGTGCCACGGATCCCTAATTTCCAAAAGAAAAGGGAGGGTGGGGGGGGGGGGGGGGCTGAAGGGGATTTTTTTTTTCTTTTTTCTCCCAGTCTATCCCGGACAGCCTGCCTCCCTCCCCAAGGAAATGAACGTATTCAAATGTATCTCCATCAATGAGCACAGTAATTATGAATTCAGCACTAATTAGTAGATACACTACTTTCCTTGCATATTTGATTTCCACTGTGAGATGTTAATAAGGGAAGTGCCCATTTTTGTCCTATCTCATAAAAATTCCAGAGTGTTGGAGAGGGGGGAGTGGAGGGGGGGAGGATGGAGGGAGGGTGGAGGGAGGAGGGAGGGAGGGAGCGAGGGAGGGCATGGGGGGGGGGGGGGCGTTGCGAGGGGGGGCAGATGGTGAGAGGGAAACAGGGGATGCATTAAGTATGCATGGAAGTCGAAAAAAATAAGTTTACAGATAATTGGCGTGGTTACTGAGGGGCTAAAACAACACTGCTTACCTTAGTTAACATTCTGCTGGCTAAACATGCCTTTTAAAAGACACACATGCATTGTGTTACTCTTCGCTCCTCGACTAGACAAATAAAGGCATTCCACCCGGAAAAAAAAAAGAGGGACCCCAAATACAATAATAACGTGTTGAATTACTAATGTCACACCCTTTTCAGGGGAGTACACATTAGCATATGAATAATAGACAACCGCTGATTTTCTGTTTTCCCCTTCACATTCTATATCTTTGTTCAAATGTCATAAAAAAGTAAAACCCGAAACAGTTTTGCTCTCCTACAACGCCAAGGGGTAATTACAATATTTTCCCTGAGAGAGAGAAATAAGAGAAACCCTCCCCTTCTTTGATAATGTTGCTGAAACATATTTACAGTGCAACACTGCTTGTGATTTATTAATATTAGAAGACAGCTTTTGTTGCAATGTTTTCATAGCCGGTGATTAGCACAGCCAGCTACACGGAATAAATTGGTAAGTGGATTAAATTATCAAAGTGGAATAAATCTAATAATACAAATGTTCATTGGAAGTGAAGGACTTGGTATTTCCAGCGCTGTCAGATTAGGGAGCAGATGGTCGCCCTTATGCCAGTGTTACTGTGTGAACGCTCGTGTCAGAGGCCATACCTTTACCAATAACATGAACATATTTCTGGACAACACACAATTGCATTGGATACAGTGGATTTATCTAATTAATCCAATCATCTCTTTTGAATGGGGATTTCTGTGCCCATTGGTCGCCTCCTTTTTGACTGAGATTGGCGTCTTTGTGCCAGACTGCCAGGCTGCCAGCCTAAGAGCCCGGTCCCCTTCTCAAGGAGACTGTTATGACCATGTGGTGTTCGTGCCAACCTCTGGCTGTGGCAGAGAGATAGGGAGGGAAACACGAGCGCGTGCACACACAGACACACACACTTACACGCAAGCAAACACACAACAAAAAAGAAAAAAAAGGATGAAATGAGAACATATATTTAAAAACACGCGAATGCAACTAAACACACTTATACTCGCAAATGCACTTGTAACGTTGATGTATACACAGATATAAGTGCTCCTTTCAACACAAACACAAACACACACACACACAAACACACACACACACAGACTCATGTGGTGGACGGGGGTGCCACTCTGCAATCTACTTAATCTGTGATCAGATAAACTACAATGAAGGCAGTGCTGGCAATAGAGGGCATGGGCTATTATGAATGATCTGTACGTCACTCAAGCAGACACACATGCATGCAGACACACACAGTAACAAACAGGAGGACAGCCATGCAAACACACACACACACACACACACACAGACACACACACACAAAGGCAGCCCCCTCACACTCTTATTTGACTTTGTGTGTGCTTCGCTGGGTTTATTATGACAGGCTGAGCGGCGGGGAGGGAATTAAACTGTTAAGCAGACATCAGAGGCAGTCTAATGTTTAATGCAGGAGCCGGGGCATGTGCTGACTGATAATGAATACAAACAGGCCAACGTCTTATTTGTTGTGCTTTTCATTGGGAACGACTGGGGTGCTTGACATCCAGAGCTAATGTACTGTACGGGGCTATTGTTCTAACCCCCCCCCCCCCCCCCCTGCCCCCCCCCTCTTCATATCTCTCATCCTTCCTCCATATCTTTCTCTGTCTCACTCTCCTCTTCTTTTTTTTTTCATTTCACTTGTCGTTCTTTATTGTGCTGATTCTTCAAAGGCAGGGCTGTCACCGGCGTCACACCACAAGCCCATCCCGGGCCCGACGTGACAGGATAAAGTTGTAATTCTGGCGGAATCACAATCTCCATCATGATAATGTGTTGATGGGATGTGGTAATAGTTGTTAAAAGGTCACCCAGTGAGCTGTAATTGGCTCTGTCATACTTCACTACGTTTACTACGACAGAAGGCATGACCTCGCTGGCAAAGACGGTAAATATGCCATCTTGAGAGTGTAATTATACAAGCCAAGCCTTCTTGGATCCCTTTCTCCCGCCTCCTTTGCCCTCTCTTGCCGCTCGTTCCCCTTACAGTCCCACTTTAGATGTCCAAGTGTAACTGTAAGCTGGCAAGAGAGATGAAGCAAGGCTGTGGCACAATACTGTACGTATGCCACGATTGGCTACTGTACAGTATTGTTAGGGAATGGGAAAATTGCAAAATGAAGATCTAATTTGAAGAGGCATCCATTTTAGGGAAAAACAAAAGGCTTTGTCCATTTGTTACAAATGAACATAAATGCTGTCAGAAATCATCGGAGACAATACAGAGCTACAACGGATGTCTTCCTAATTGAAGGAAATCTATAAATGTAAACGTATGCATGTACAAACAGTTTAATCACATTAGAATTGCATTGTGACAGCCCGGGGAATAAATAATAAACAACAATCCTACGTATTTATTTTTCAAAGACAGCAGCTTCGGCTCCGTTCTTAATTAGTTCAAACAAACAATTAGGAGGGAAATATGATTTATGTTTTTTGGGCATTAGGTGTTAAGTTGAATCAATACCGTAATTAATACACGGAAACAATGAGGGACTGTACATAAAAGGCATAATTGGTCTAATCAAGCTGAGAAAGTAAACACATGCATACGAGATGAGAAAGTTCACAGTATAGTTAGTCTGTATTTCAGTCTAAACTAATTTCTCATTGAGAGATATGATTTTTACACACATCTTCATATTTTGCTACTAATAATCACTTCACTTTGAAAAGCTTAATTATTTAAACCCTTTCATAATCACCTTCCATCATTTTCTGTGATTGTGAGTTTTAAGTTTTTTAAATGAATGATTGTATCTCACCACATGGATTATAAATATCAATAAACTGTTATTTTCTTCTATGACTAGATAACTGATAAAACATCATGGTCTCACAGTTATAAAGATCCATTTGTAATATATAAAATAACAATTACATAATAATATATGAGATACAATAACTAAAATAATGATATTTATCTTTCTGTTTATAGTGTTGGTCAATGCTGTAGTGAGTTTTATTGATTTTCCATGTTTTGCATTTCTGTCTATCTATCTATCTATCTATCTATCTATCTATCTATCTATCTATCTATCTATCTATCTATCTATCTACCGTTCTATCATTCTATCTATGTATCTTTTGTAAAAAATGTATATCTATAAATGTAGTTTAATTAAATCTGAATGAAAAGTTATTGATGTGTATTTAGGCCCAACTCAAATTTTGTGATAATTATATTTTTATTAAATTTGTTATAGATTTAAAACTAAATTTCTTTAATTCTACGTCGTTTTAAATATCTTCTTCTTTTACGTCAAAGATATTATTCCAATAATTCCTAAATAATGTCCTGCTTTATATCATATGTTTTTTTTTGTTGCTGAACGTAATGTGTTATACTCAGAGCTGTTTTGCACATGTGGAAATGTGTGTTACAAATGTGGTAATTCATGTATTAAAGTGCACGTGCTCGGTGTAATAGGGGGGATACAGATCCATAGCACCTCCCTGTGGTGCTGACCATCTTATTGTGTGTGGTGTGAATTGGCTCCACTCTCACTATCTTATCTTACATCTCTCCTACTTATAGTCACTTTTATCTGCCTAGTGAGAATTTCCTTTCCATTTTAAGATTGCCCGGTTAAATTACAGCATCATAAAACATTAAAAAAACACTCCTTGTCTCGCAAAAACTTATCACGCCGCCTGACAATATGCCTCATTCAGTTTGGGCGGCAATTGAAAAGTGCTGCCATCATTGTAACATTGTTATGGTAACTGCTCGAGTGGAGTCACCAAATCTTATTGTAAAATCTCCGACAATATCATAATAACACTTGGAAGCGGGGGCAGCAGAGTTTGACAATAATATATCTGTGGAAATCTTTCCCCCTCTCCACAGATCCTCAGTGAGAAGCACATCAGAGGAGACATTTGCGCTTTATGAAGTGCATTCATTTGGCCATTTGCCATGTTTCCTCACCAGAGGACTGCGATGATGAATGAGAGAAGAGAAGAAGCAGATTTTCTCTCCCACCTCTCGGCTCTCCCCTGTGATTACTAATACAGAGCCCTGCAACCTCCCACACTATATGAAAACTGTAGGCTTGCTCTCATATCCTGGGTAATCCTCAATTTCCCAGAATCATTAAACTGAGACTAGCATCTCTGATGGCTGGAGATACTTGACATATTATGATTATTATCATATGAATACCTTGTTGTTACCTCGGAAGTGGCGCGGTGGCCTTAAAATCGATGTGGAAGACTGGCATAATAGCCTTTCTAGGTTGTTGCATTTGAGAATAGGAAAAAAAAAAAACTTTTTTATATGTATAAAATAAATCACAGGCTGTTCGGTCCTGTGCTGTTGTGACGACGGACAAAACAAACATCCAGGAAGGATTTAACGCAACAACCGAGAAGTTTTTTACTTTTCAGGGAAACTTTTAAGCAGCTCTGTCCCCGTGCAGGTTTACAGTTACAATTTAGTTTTTATTGTTTGTTCAATCCGCCAAACGACATGATTTGTTTCACAGGCGTGTCCGTGCAACCACCTGGAATCCGAGCCTGCGTGAATCTAACCGTATCTATCTGGAGCTGGACCCTCCCCGACAAGCAAAGCCACCACAGGCTCATGGTATATATGGAAACACTAAAACGTTCAAAAGCTTCATTTACTGTACATAAACTCACATTTCTGATTATAAATGCTACCCTAAGGTGAAAGGGATGAAATTTATAAAGTCCAAATTGCTGAATCTGGAGAACTGAAGTCGACAGCTCCTGTGTTGGGGAGGAGGACTGTGCTGCGGAGGGCGGACCAGGGAAATTTATGTGGGAGAAAAAGTGTATGTTCAGCGGATCGGCTCCAAACCAAACATATTATATTTTGGTATGCCCTCCTCTTCATAGCCTCAATCAGTTGTTCACAGTGTGTAATTTGCTGACATGTTCACCAAGAGTCTTAGGCGAACATGCTCTCTCGCTCTGCCTCTGAGGGGAAAGGATCCGCAGCTGAAACTGTAGCTAACCTGGCACCTCTTCAAAGATTCAACACAGTTTACTCATGGAAGAGGAGGATTTCTTCTTTTTTTTAAAGGTAACAAAAAAAAAGGCTCGAAACAAAACCGAAATGTGTATACCCACTTGGTCGGCGATGTACAGAGTGGAAGGTTTTTAAGACTTTAGGCGCTTGTCCTCTGCAAGTTAATGACTCAAAATGTCCAGGAGCAATCGAGCGAGTGGAAGTGAGCAAGAAAAACAGTGTAGCCTCGGAGGGTTGGATTAGCAGAACTCTGCTCGAGTCTTCTGCATGAGTCCGAGTGACAATTTTCGGAGGATGGGTCAGATGAAAGACAACAGAAGGAAAGCAGGATCAAAAGCCACATGCTTTCCTGTATCCCTGCTTGTTCTGAGGGGCATACATAGTGCATTGGATTCATATCAAGGTCTTTGTACAGGGAGAGTCGGCCAACATGCAGTGGCCTTATTATTCTTTACTTCAATAACAAACCCACGTCTTCCCCTCTTGCCATCAAAGGCGCAGCTCTCCAGAAGTGAAAAGTACACTTCATATATGAGTCATTCGTCTTCCTCGAAATTTAAATAACTCCTTTGAACATTGTCTTTGGTAAGTTGTGGCCAAACATGTGATTCGCGGTGTATAACACTCGTCCATAGGACCATCCGGTGGCTGCCCGTGTACCCCCCCACCCCCCCGACATCGTGAACGCCGTGTATAGGAATTGCGACTCACTTCTCCCACACTGTGAAACTATACGCCACATAACTTTTCATACCTTTCAATCGACTCCCATTTGCAACCGGGTAACGACGTTCACTCCCTCGCCCTGAGTGACAATAACTAAGTTGTCCACATCCATTCCGCGCAGTTATCCGCCCGTAGCCTATAAAACAGAAATAACGCGGAGGTTTACTCACAGTGAGGGGTTACTCTCCGACCGGACCTGGGCAGCCATTTGAAGTGACAGGGCCGCCCATCATGCGCCTCTAACGGGGTCAGGGGGCCTTATGGGGACTTGATCCAGAGCGAGGCCAAGGGGACCGGGCCTTTAGAGAGGATGGATGGAGCCGCGGCGAGAAGGAAGGACGGGCTGATTACATCATTTTTCAGACCCACCAAAAGGCCCCTGTAAGGACCTTTGGGCAGCTGGATTGACAGTTGGCCTCTGTGCTAATACATTTTGGAGTGATTTGTCAAAAAGGAAGAAATTGTTCTCGCTGACCTATCTCGCTCAGCTGTGAGTGACTCAGGCGGCGGGACTTGACGAGACGAGCGACGTATTGCTCATTCTCACGGTGAATATATGAGATCAGGAGTCACAACAGAGCATTCATCATCATGAGCAGCTCGACATTACTTTATTTTTCTCTTCTGGAAACATCTTTCAAGTCTGAGGGAAATGACATTAGGGGAAACATGTCACAGGCAGAGTTAATCACCTCCTCAGTCTGTGTTGTACTGTAGGTGGCGTCTGTCGGAAGGGAAATGTTTTGTTTTTGTGCATTCCTGAATATCTACAAATATTCCCCGAAGGCACGCTGCGGCGCGATGTGGCGCCACCTGTTTTTTCAAGGCGCACTCGTTCCCCGGGGCCCTTCGACAAATCATCTTCCTTGTTCCTCCTGCGGGGAAAGAGACACCGTCACTCCTGGGTGTTGGGTGTCATATCACGCTGAAAGATGCGAGAGCAAATTCGACATTTCCCGTCCCAACAGGTAGAGTGAGAATCAAAAAGGCAAGTGATTGTGAAATTATAGAGGAGGTTGGAAAGTTCTTAGCGGGAGATTTCCTTTTAAAAATCCATCAAGCTTAAAAAAATCGGGGGAAGCTCTTTCTTTGTAAATTTATGGATAACAAGATTTGGGTTGTTTTTACACAGTTGTGAGTGTTCATCAAAGGGGCGGGGGGGGGTATATTCTTCACTTCCTTATTCTTCCCTTTAATGCTTGAAAAGGTATCACAGCAGCCTCGGCTCAGTCTTGTTCCTTCGCCTCAGCAGTGTGGACATAATGACTGACCTGGATTCGTACTACTGTTCTCAATCACCATCTCCCTCCAAGGTTATTGGCTAAAATCCAAAGGTTGTTCTGGGATTCCACTTTATCAGGGGCCGAGGCAGAACAGCATGCGGAGTTAATAATCATTTGGTCCACCGTTTTACAGCTGTTGCACAATGGACACTGTGTAAACCTGTTACGACACCGGGGCCTCGGAAGCTTTCCCCCCCGTTTTTAGAACTCGATCAGTCTCCGCACGACAGGCAACGACGGACGAAGATATTAACGGCAAAGAAAAGGTTCAAGAGGATGTAATAGGCGGTGATGTATAATGCAAACAGTGCGTTACGTTATGTTCTCTCGATGCAGTATGCAGAAGGCACGCAGGGACCGCGAAGATAATATCCTGTTAATAGCACTAGTGTGAAACTTTCAGTAGATTTCCTCCTCGGTGTGAGAGAGCTGAGCCGGGGCGACAGCGAGAAGGTGCCGCCACGCTGAACATC
Source organism: Pleuronectes platessa (assembly GCF_947347685.1). Lineage (NCBI taxonomy): Eukaryota > Metazoa > Chordata > Actinopteri > Pleuronectiformes > Pleuronectidae > Pleuronectes > Pleuronectes platessa. The sequence continues at coordinate 18,542,385 of NC_070637.1, forward strand.
TGCTTTGTCCATTAGGAGCCGAGCTGGAGAGCACATGGAATGCCACAGGTAAAGCCTTGATGCAGGGCACCTTGGCAAAGCCGCTATTCTTGTAAGCTTGAACATTCATTATGGATTAAGCCAACATTATGATAACTAGGTTTATCCAGGCAGCAAACACGGTTAAAAATTGAGTTCTGAAGTTTCATGCATTTTTTCCTGCAGAAAAATAAAAAAAAGGGGTTTACTTATTTACTGCCAGACTCGGAACACTTCTAATGATGAAACTTGACGTCTGTCAACAATGCTTCCTTTTTTTTTTGTTAGAAGAATAATGAATATATTTACAGTGTAATTCAGAACCTCCAGTTGCCTCTAGACAGTTGAGCTTCCCCTTCACGCACCTCTGTATTTTATTCAAAGCAGAACCTCACCAAAGGAAAATCTTCTATTATCCAGCCTAACACTGCAGCCTGAGGAGAAACACTGGGTAAAACAGTGACTTAATATTTCATATTGGTTAGATTATTCATCCACACAAAGACATTTCCCTTTTTTCCTACCTCACATCGCCACGTCCTCATTAAAAATGGGACACTGCACATTGAAACTTTTTAAAAATTCAAATATTTTCTTTCAATCTTTAAAGAGCTTATATCTAATGAACTAAGATTTAATTTGGCATGGCTTAACATCCATTTGCACTGCTCGTAATTAGGAATGCAGACCTCGGTATTAAAATGAAGGGGCAAAGCCCTCAGTAAGTTCCCAAGTGAAACAAGAATTGGTTCCACTTTAAGTATTAATTGATTGGCTTTGCAGTATCCCTTACAGGAGAGCAGTACACACATGCACACATATCCAATTCACTACACACACACACACACACACACACACACACAATTTACAGAGCACTCATTTCTCATCAATCTGGTGCTGCTTCATTTGCCTGTCCCCCAGTCCCCCAGAGAGGGACAACCTATCTGCTAGCAGAGCTTAGCATTTGATCATGAGTGTCAATATCAAACTGCAAAGCAGGATTACACACTGCTGTCGTCAATAGGCGTAATGGTTTTACATGTGTTAAGGTTAACTCAGCCATTTAATGTGCATAGTACCTCAGAGATAATCACTCAAAAAAAAGGACTTAAAAATGTCACACAAACCTCAGCAGACCTGGGCTGCCGCGATGATCACACACTATACTCAGAGGGTCTTGTTGCATTTTTCCCTTTTCTGAGATTTGACAGCTTATGACTATGGAGTAGACAATTTCTACTGTATGAAACAAGTCTTCAAGGTATTTGATTCAAATTTCTTACATGGAATATGTTCTGTGATGTATGATCAGACTGTCTGCCGAGTCACCAGAGATACTATTATTGATCATAGGCCGACCTAATACAAATTCTGTTAAGTGTTTATTAAGAGAGGAGCTTTAGTCCTGCACAAAGAGTATTCATTGTTGATCATTTTCATTTCACTGTGGACCACACTTCTGATGTCTTTGGAAACATAAAATAATTTCCTGTCCTTACTTTTCCCTTTGCTGTTCAAATTTTAACAAAATGTCTAGCTCCACGTTTCTGATTCTTCATTTTTGTGTCATGTTTGTGTCTGTGTGTGTGGCTGTGGGTAGGTTGGAGTGTGCGAGCCTCGGTGTGTGCGTCCGTGTGTAGCCGTGCGCAGGAGTCTCTTATATTTATTTTTCACAGACCATAACACTCTCCCACTGTAAACCTCTGCCGGTGCAAGTGACAGCTAAAAAAAATCCCCCACAATGCTGTGAATTAGGAAGCGGTCTATTAGACACATGATCACATGATGTGGGATTAGTGGACTGGAGTCTTCAAAGCTGCTATTACAACTCCTGAGATGTGATACAGGCTCCCCCACTGCTCTCTGCAGGGGCGTGTGGCTCTTCCTCAGAGAATTACCTGACACCGTCGTGTCTGCGCTCTGGGAGACAAGTGCTGTGGCTCGGAGTGGAACAGCCAACATCAGTCGGAAATGCTCCCTCCATGCTGCGCTGAGCCAACAAACCCTGCATTTAATCCCATGTGTGAGCTGCCATGATGGCTACATGAGTTGACATCAGAGAAAAGGAGTTAGGGTGCTAAGGCTGGAATGATGGCTGATAAAGTGGATTACAGATGGGGAAATGCCATCATGCGTGAATAGTAAGTCAGCCCCAAAATATTAATAATAATGATTCGCTTCACACTTATAATCTGGAGATTTGTCCGATGTAGGGGCGGACACATTTTACAGTTCTTTAGGTGAAACGTTTAATTTTGTGATACTGTACATCCTGTAAAATTATATTTAGTTTTCTAGGCAAACAATATCTTTCCGACATTTTAATTGACACATAATAAAAATCTATTTGTAGGGGACGAGCTTTATGGTTGTTCCCAATGCTAGGATTTAATCCTGCACAAGTTTATATAGCGTTGTTATTATAGTATATATTATATCACAACAAAGAACAAAAACGGAAGAAATAGAAGTGAGAAAAAACGTAATTTGCCGAAGAAAATAAAAAAGTGGTTGCATTCTGAACTTCAAGTTACCTTTTCTAAAGCTGAACACTGGGAATTTGGACCTCCCAGCGCAAACATTAACAGGCTGAAATGCAGCTCTGGATGTAACAAAGGAAACAATACCAGGGAAGAGAGCCAAGAAGGCAGAGCTGGCACGCCTGTTCCTGGGACCATGGGAATTTGGCTCCCAGAAATAATGGGGTTGAACAGGGCCCAGCACCACTGCTACTGTAGCTGGGAAAATGGTGCACCGCAAGCCAGGCTCCATCCAGGGAGACTTAAAACAGGGGAGGGAGGGAGAAAAAAAAGAAAGAAATGAAATATACAGTGTGGGTTGCACCTCACAGTGTGAAGTGAGATGAGTAAAATAATAGAGGAATGGGAAGCCTGTCTCATGTTTGTCCCGAGCAAGTGATTGTAAATCAAAAACACTGCCCGGCTTAGTGGCTGGGTGTGAGCTAACATAATACGCTGCATGGACATGGACTGCTATCTGGGCAGAGAGGGGAAGGAAAATAAAATAATAATAATAATAATGGATCTAATGTGCAGGATATAAAGGGGTCGTGCCTGTGTGGCCAAAAGTTGAAGAAAAGTATCCTGCTGTATGTACACTATACGTACAATATTGGTAGTGCTAATGCTAGCAGCCCTTCTCCAGCCTAATTAGGACAATAAAGGGTTATGGGCTAATGTATGACTGCCATGCCAAAGCTAATGAATGCCTGGTATACCTTGTTTCCTCCCAAGCGTCCTTGGACTGTCATCTCCAACCTTTTGATGTTGTATCTGATTATCCAGGCAGCGATTAATCATGATTAAGTAAGCACCAAGTCTCCGAGAGAGAGAGCAAAAGCGGAGAGGGTGGGTGGACAGCAGGAAAGTTGCCCAGGTTCCGGCCTTCATTCTGGGCAGCACAATCTTCGCCGTCTGCCAAGTGGACACTGGTAATGAGACGGCAAAGTAAAAAATCATGGCGCTTTTTTAAGTGTTGTTAAAGGAAAGATTCATTATCCAAGCCAGGCTTTATCCAAGCCACAGTGGCGGCTTCCAAAAGAAACGCCTCTCGCCTTCTGTGGTTGCCGTCAACTTGGACACCGGTGCACGTTCTTCACATGCCCAGTGCTACTTGACAGCCATTTTTGCATGTTTTGTTGATACACAGACATTTCAATATACCTCTCCTCCTCGCCGCCGCTTTTCCCCCTCTCCAAAAACATTCCCCTGCTTTGATATCGGTTGATGGAATATAAATGGGTTGGAGCAGACCTAAGGTAAACCACCTATTGGCCTTCATGCATTTCTAATGTAACCCGTTCTACCCATGCTCGCGGAGTAGCGCTGGCTTCATTACTCCGAGGTGCTGAGTGCTTTGCCAGAACCCTGCCTCTTCAGCGAATAGATCACCCTTGTGACCAGGGTCTCTGATAGCGTATGCACCACCTGAAAGCTGTAGCTGTTTGCCCAGGTGCCAAAATAATCACGTTCAGCTCGCATGGCAGGTTATGAAAGAATATTAACTGTGGGAATAACCCGGCTTGACATGCGTCGTCCGCATGCACGATCAAACAAGGGCCCTCTCAGAAAAGGACTTTACCAGGTAGGCCCACTGGCAGGGGAGTCTGCGCCTGTGATGACACCAACTCAATCATTGTTGCTTTGAAGTCGGAGGGGTCAGTGTTGTAATGGGTTTAGACAAAGGTACAATGATTCTCTCTTTCTCCGTCGCGACCTCTTTTCTGTTAATGCGTTTAGCATTCTGCATCTGTAATGGCTTTCCCAGCGAAAGTGGGGGGGGGGGGAGTGGAAGCCGTTGTTGAAACACGTTTAATGACGTACCGAAGGCCGAGGAGCAGAGGTGCACATTATTGCCACTATCAATAATACAACTGTTTAAGTGGTCCACTTGGAGCTAAGGCAAATAATACTTCCCTTTCTTACCACCCCGCTGCTTGCTGTGAAAAGCGTTTTCTCCGAAGAGGTCTGATGTGGAGGAATTTGTTTTTTGAGCGCTTCGTCTGCAAACCGCACCACTGTGTCATGGTTCTCCTGTCAGGGTGAGTTTCTGTTAAGCAGAGCTCAAATTTGATTTTACTTGGAGGATTTAAGATTTCCACCTTGGTGTTTTTTTTCTCCGCCGCTTTCCATCAATCCTTCTGTTTTCCTCCCTCAAACCAGTATTTCAAGCTTAAATTATGGCAAATGATGTGTGTTCAGGGTGTTGTGGGGGAAAACAAAATAACCCCTGATGACTGAACTGTAACTTAACATCTCCCTCACAGCCCTAATGTTTAAGTGGAAAACTTCCCGACCGCAAAGGCATAAATCAGCCCCACTCTCCGGTGTGTTTCATTACAGAAATGTTAAATCATAGTTCAGAGCCTATGTGGAAACACGGGGAAAAAAAACAAGGGAAGCATGGAGTTATGTATCTCGCGCCCATCAAACACAAAGGAGGAATGGAGGAGATCACCATATAATTGTTAGAGTGTGTGTACACATGTCTCCCCTCCAGTTCCAGCACAGTCCTCCGGTTCAACACAAGGCTTTGAAATGTGGATTCAAAGCTAGCGGACTTCCCTGAATCACTGAAAACCCTCAGGACATGGTTTGGCCTTTGCGGAGGTGGAAGCCAAATATGAGTCTGAGAAGATGAAGCACCCTGGCCTATCGTCTGTTCCTGGTAGGTGTTCACTCCCGATAAATATTTCATTTTGGTACAAAACAAATAACTTGACATAATTCCTCCCCCTCTCTTCTGAGTAGAATGACAGAGTGGCTGATTTACGCATGGCGAGAGGTGTAAAAAGCATAGAGGCATGCCGCTTCTCTCTATCCACCGTCTAATGGATGCAACCCGACGGGCTAACAACTGTTTTTTTCTTCTTCCCGGAGAGCTGTGAAGTGAGGACACACTCGGATTCATACGAATTGCTCGCCGCGATCTGTGAAGAGCTCTGTGACAAGAAAACAGTCGGCTAACGTCGGACTGGATATATCTGAGCATAAGGCCACTATTCAAAAATAGCAATAAAAAACATTTAACTGCACTTAGTTAGAAAAAGAAGCGCTAAACGTGTTAATTACTCCTGCGGAGGCCTTTCAGTCCGCTGCTTTAAGGAGACAAGGGGGCTAAATGGATTGACCCGAGCCAAAGTTACATGCAGACATGAAAGGGCAAGCGATTTCAACTCTCAATCCACTGTGAAAGTGCATTAACCACTCAACTGTTTCCTATGTTCTTTTCTTCACGAATGCTCGGGGCCGTCTCTGCTTTGTTGCATTTGTCAATCACTGTAATTTGGGCTCCATTTCCGAAAATAATTATCAGGTGAGTGGCAGCCCTTTGCCTGGAGTGCCAACTTGGAAGCGACGTGCCCAAGAGTATTAATTATGCCGCTCAAAATATGAAGTCTTTTAATAGAGAGGCTGACGTGACATCATTGTTTAGAGTCTTTCTTCCCCTACAAACATGACAATCACCGCCGTCCCCCTGGTCATCAGCAAAGATGAGGAGGAATTGTCAGAGGAAGTTATTAACAAGCTGTGTACCATGTGATAAAGTCAGTCAGACTCTCCCTGGTATCGTGTCTGGTGATTCGTATAGAGGGGGCTGCGTCAACAACCTCGGAGTGCGGCTATACGAGAGATACAGAGCGAGGTGGAGATATGCACAGCGACGACTGAGGGGGAGGCATTATGAGCAAAAAGCCTCAAATCTTTTCAAATCCATGTACTAAAATTATTGCCGAACGTAACTGTTGACGCTGTCCTCGGAGGACCAGGCAGTTCCATACAGTCGCCGGCTTACAGCCCTCTCTCTCCTTCTCCCTCTCTCTCTCTCTCCTTCTCCCTCTCTCTCTCTCTCCTTCTCCCTCTCTCTCTCTCCGACTCCCTTTCTGCCAATCAAGTGCTCACAAACAGCGCTGCACTGTAGTTGTGGTTCACATTCAGCAGTTGCCTCTGTGAAACCCTAAGAGGGAGAGACAGCTTCCAGGTCTCATTAGCATCCAGTAGCGGCTAATGCAGCCTCCCTATTACTGTCTGAGGAGCTGAAATTCAGTTGGAGATGAGCACAGCCCAGGGGGCTTAGGGTTGCCAGTTTAATTAGTGCCTGATAATTTCAATAATGAGTGACAATTCATTGGGGCTTTTTAGGTTGGCCCACTGTTTGAGTGCAAATCGATAATCCTCTGTTTCTTCCCCCCACTCTCACGAGTAGATAAAGGGCAAACGTGTGTGTGCGTGTGTGTGTGTGTAGTGTATGTGTGTGTGTATGTATGTGTCAAGGGGGTGTGTGGGATGGAAGGGGGGGGGGGGGGGGTCTGCTCTATCCCTTTGCAGGAATTAAATGAAAAGAATCAACTTAGAGAATGTCCCTTTGAAACCAAGAAAGGGAAGCCTCTGTGATTTGATTTGCTGTTATTGGATGAGCAGGTGGGTCTTTAGTTGCTGTCGTGGGGTCCGGAGTAAAAACAATTTGCCTGGAGTGATACGGGGGTAAGTGAGTGGAGGGCGAGGGGTTTTACACTTGTTGTTTTCTACTCGTCCAAATCACGATCTTAGCGTTTGAATCAAAGCAGGAAAAACTCTTTAGCTGTGATCAGGGGCGCTGGAAAAAACCCTGTAAATATCACCCCTCCAATATCGAAAGACCTGCAGAGGAAGGAAACCGAAATCTACATATTCCTTTTTCCATATGCGCAGCTTTTTAACATACACTATACCTGTTTTTTAATGAAATGATGTGGAATGGTAATTCATACAATCGCCCCTAGGCTGAGAAACCATGTTTACCTTGGATACTCGGAGAAAGGTGTTTGAACCTCGTGTAATTCAGCGACAGGCGACAGCGTCTTGTTGACGCAGCGCCAGGACTCCCCTCTTTTGTTCTGGAAGCGATTTCACAGCTCGGCGTGCAGGAGAACAGGTGAAGGTGAGTAAAGTTTAAACAGGCACTTTTCACATTCGCAGAAATCATTATGCGCGGTCGCACGCTGTTTTACTGTGTTATTGAAAATGAAGAATCAATTTTAGGTGTTGCAGGTAGTGCATTAAAACACCAATTAACCACATAACACCCAACCTCTAGCTGACACTTGCTTCATAACGATTGTGGAGGCAGGATGTAAGAGCCCATTATTCCCTAATATGCATCTTTGTGTCTCGGAGAGGAAAGAATCTGATGTATGCAAAAAAAAAAAAAAAATTATCACTAAATAATAAGTGGGATGAAAGAGATGAAAAAAAAATTATGGGAGTTGACAAAAAACACGCAGAAGCAGCAGATTGGCGTCACACCTGCCAATACCGGGTGCAACTCTCCGCCTGTGCAGCGGCGATAATGGCATCACTTTATTGCCCTTTGCGACGTGTCCACACTCGACACGGTATATGTTCCACAATATCCTAACACAATCCTGAGTCAGCACACGAGCCGCCTCTATATTCAGACCTCGCCATGCAGCGGCGGGGGGGAAAGTGCAGCGGGAGCATGCAGCGTTTCCTCAGTCAGTTAGCCTGACATATTGTGAAGGACAGTAGCCTAATTATTCCCTGGCAGTGGCACAGACCTGCCAGTCCCTTCAGATTGAGTTGAACCACTGAGGCCGGAGTTTGATTCCTGCATGCCTGCTGTGTTTCCAGTCAGATAGCATCATGTCCACGGGAGATTTAATTTGGACATTCAGCGGTGTGAACCCAGCCCCTTATTGCTTTAGCCCCCTCGTCACCCTGACCCGTCGTCTTCCCTTATTACGGGGGCCCGCCAAAAACAGCAATCATCACGTTAATACAGGGAACATCAAGAGACTATTGATTGTGGTTGCTCGCGGAATATTCCCTCCATGACATGCGGTTCAGTGCCCCCTTCATGCTCGTCTGTGGCAGTCGTTTTAAATATTCATGACGAGGTTGCCTTATGGTTCTGCAGCTGAATATCTAATTGGGCCGTCAAAAGAGATACAACATGCCCTTAAGCAGGTCCGTAACAGCGGTCAGCTCAAACAGATATTGTGTGATTCAGCCACGGGGCTAATTAGCGATTAGCATTCACTGTTTACAAGGGTTTTTACCTGTGTTCCAGGGGACGGCGGAATTAAACTTAAATCACTCCGTCCTGCCTTTGAAGCTTCAAGAGCCGCCTGACCACATCGTAATGACTGGGAGGAGAGAGGGAAGTGCTTCCACTGTGTAACAACATAATCATCAATTAAGGCAGGGAAATGGCAAGAAGTGGGGATTTTAGCTCATTAAAAAGAAAAAAAGCCCAGAAGATAAAGTATGTCTGGGGTTTATATATCTTTTCACTCTGCCTCTTCTCTGTCAACGTCTGCCATGATGTCGTCTTTCAAGATGAGTCGAAATCCAGAAAAAGTATAATTCAGAGACTTGGAGGCAGACATTTCCTAATAAGGGTTAAAATATGAATGACATTTGCGCCGAGAAGAAGCTGAATGGAAACGGGATTGGAGCTGATTCGGTCCCATTTATTTCCCCTCTCTGTAAATTAGGCTTTATGCATTTTTCACAGCCAATATAAACCAGAAATTTACATCGCTGAACAGCAACGAGAATCTTGAAAATATTGTTTTTATAGCCCGGCCTATAACTAAAGTATCTCCATGACCACATGTCAAGTCAATTACTGCTGGAATGAAGAGCGTAGCCTCAAGACATCTTTGCTGCAGTGTGAAAATGACTTTCACACAGCAGTATAACTGTAATATGACCTGCAAATTGTAGCTGCAGCCTTTTTATAGTACATCCATGCACAGGAAATATACCTGAGAAGGAGTCACGATCACCTTGATGTATTAAAATGAAAATATAAAATATCTGCCCGTGTGATGCTGCGGTTTAGTTTTGAACATGCTGTTAATTCCACGAGTTTTTACTATTTAACAGTAACATGGAGCAGGTATTTAATCTGTTTTACCACTTTTACTTGATATATTGAGGGTAAACCCAGTATCTAACCTGCACCAGTGTAACGTCTCATCCCGGTGAAGCCACTACGAGGACATACAGTAGCTCATGTCTTCAACAGCGTTTCCAGACATTAAAAAGAATATCAGATTCCCCCAACTTCTTTGAGGATGCACTGCCTTTGAGAGAGGACTTCTTTTGAGCATATCCGAACGTTTTTCATCTCTCTCATTTTTTTTAATCTATTTTTTTTTGCCATAAAGCAGGGACTCAACACAAACTAATTCGGGGGGCTGATAAAACTGCTCCGGTGAATTTCCTGCCGCACAAAGCAGAGGGATGGCTGATAAAGGGGCTTATTAGAGAACCATCATTACTCTCACTTTGGGTCGGAAACGTTGACTGACTGACTGAGGAGCACCGGCGTGTCCTGAAACCTTTTTCTGCTGATGTGGCTCCGAGCCGAGGTGATGCCGAGGCTTCCCCTCGCTGTCTGAGGGCTGGATGAGCGGACCTGTCAATGGTGATATCCAGACGGCAGGAACAGTGCAAACTCAGGGATAAGAGTCAACAGTAATTAGAATCTATCAAGGGAGGTGGGAACACACATGCACACACAC